>NW_010246430.1:16335-27631 GCF_000690775.1 Eurypyga helias
TTTGGCTTTCAGAGAAATAAGATAGCAAACCCTCAGAGAGGAAAGTATTTAAATGACCAGCCCACTTCTGATAAAGCACTAGTCTTGGGGAATATGTCCTCTTCATGAACTACAGGGAGACAGGAAAACCAGCAGCTGCTGGCCCAACCCCCAAAGACTAATAAACCCTCCAGCCCTATCAGGGGTAGCTTTTCCCGAAGAAAACTAAGGGGTCACAGTCCAAGGAAAGAGCTGCTCTGTGTCATGTGACAAAACTCTTGTATTTCCAGCCTAAATTTATTCTCGGTCAGTTTATAGTAATTCATGGCTCCACATCCACAATGCTGGCTCTGTATCTCTAGTCAGTCCCTGTTTTGTTAGGCCAACCAAGCCAAACTCAGTTAGCCCTGTCCCAGAAGAAAACTCCCTGACCTCCCACAAATACTTGCAGCCCTCCTCTGGACTTGTTCTAATCTGAGTCTCTCCTTGATGCTGGTTGAGCAGGGCTGGATACAGGATATTCTAAGGGACTATCAATACCTCAGAAATAACATGAAAACCTACCCTGCCTGGAAAGGAATGGGAATTTTGTCTGTATAGACCTGAGCACCCTTTACGATATTGTCACATGTTTTGTGGCATTTGCGGTGTCTTATCAACGTGTCACTGGTTTTGCTTTATTAAAAGTTCTCAGTTTGGATTTATCCTTGGGTTTTCTAATTTGAACTGGGAAGGTGTGCAGGATCTACACAGGAAAATGCAGACTCAGCTGGAACACTTAACACTGAATTTCAAGTATTCTATTTTTAATTCATTGTGTCACCTTAGCACACAGAAAGCCAAAATTGGTTTTGGAGACCATGCAAAGGCCTTATTAACACTCTCATTAAGTGATGTGCCTAGAGGAGGATTTAGTAACTTCCCATAAAAATTAGAATAATAGACTAGAAGAATGTTGAAATGCCAGTAAGAAGGGACATACATCAAAGAGTCAGCCAGTATAACATTTTCACATGGAAGTGAATAATCAACTGGATCTGGGGAAAAAAAAAAAAAAAAAAAGAAGGATATTTATAAAGAATTTATTCTCCATCATGTTTTAGCTTGCAAAGCTAAGAAATATGAAAGAAAGTAAAGCAATTTTTATTAATAAGCAGAAACATAAACAGTATATCATTTTCTTTTAAGCAAACACCTAGTAAGTATACTGTAATAGCTTTCTTATTGGGTCAAACCTCAAACATAAAGATATGTTCTACTATATGATTAATTATAATTAATATACGGGAAGTATGGACAGGTCTGAGCAGATGTTGAAAACAAATAAAGATTCACAGAACAGCGCAATGTGGTATAAAACTCTGAGTTTATACGGTACAGCTGGCTGTATATAATGTCTTTTTAATTTATAAGACTATAGCATCTGGTCTTCTAATGTCTTGTTAAGAATTTTCAGAAAGTCATGGGAATATTTTTTTGTTCAATTTTCTTTTCTTTTAGATGAAAAGGAACTCAGACAGAAAAAAATGCATTGGAAAGAGAACTGCTAAAAGAATGATTCAAAAGAAATAAGCACTTCAAGAAATTTTAAATTAGAACAATGAAAATTGAAATGTTAGGATTTTTCTTCCACCTAGTACTGGCTACACAAATATCTTTGAAGGATCCTTAAAAGTAAAAATTTGTTGGTTTTAATTTTTTTATGGAGACAATTGTTTTTTTTTAAAAAAAGTCACATTGGAAAAGCAGGATATAACAGAGAAAGAAGCAATACTTAGTAGGGAAACATAATGCCTTGTGATTTGACCAGATTTCTTAATACTTATCCCCCTTTCTGTACAAAACCTGCAGTCATAAGAAACCTACAATTCTCTCATCCTCTGCCCACTTTCTTAAATTATAATCCATAGGGTGACTGTTCATACAGGTGATGCACTTTTAGAAATAACTCATCTTCAGTATTGAAATAATTCTACACTCTAATTCCACAAAGCGATTGTGTCTGCTCTGCAATTACTAGTAGCCTAACAAGATCTAGGTATCATATTTAATGTCCATTTTGCTCAAACATGCATTCATACATTTCAGTTATGTCAGCACATACAGAAAGCAGATGCGAGCATGCAAGTCATAAACTGAGTCCTTGAAGAGAAAATAGAAGGCATACATCAATCTGTGATGGCAAGAAGAGGGAAGGCAAACCGTGCCACTACTTGGTGGCATAATAACACCTTTGTTTAGCAAATTCTTTATTAACTACTTACTTGTTCAGTATACTCAGAAAGATGTTGTTACATTTTTCCAAAACTTGGCCGTACTTCCCTATTAAATCTCTACTGCTGATAAACAGTATATTGTAGCCAGAATTCTGTAAACCAGCTAGACCTGAATTGATATGAGTGTGCTTTCATAGCAGGAATAGCTGGAAGGAAAATAGCTGGAAGCTTTCTTTTGCCATGTACATGCACTTTACATGCATTTGCTTAGGATCTCTCAAAGTCACCCTATATGCATCTTTCTCTTCATGGGAGAACTTCATGTCTTCAATCACTTGATAAATTAATGCTCCTACCTTTCTAGCACTTTCCCGTTGGCATGATGATAGAGAGTGGTTCTGTTTCCCACAGCACAGAACTTTGCCCAAGGCTGAACAATTTTATTTTTGTCCTTCATATAATTTCTACAGCATGTACACTGGGTATGATGGATGCCTTCTTGGTCACTTTGCCTCCTGAGTGCCTTTTAGCTTCTATCTGTGCTCAAAACTAATGCTTGTGATTATTTTGGTCTTTTCTCTTGGATAGTTCTGCCACCCTTCCTGTTTAGAAGAGGATCTCAAGAATTTAGGAGATCTCAAGGATTTTTTTCTCAAGCTCTCAGTGACTGAGTCGCATCTGCCTACCAGAATCCATTAGGAGTTCTATAGGGTTTTTCAAGTTATAGCTGGGTGTCAGTTTTTAGTTACACAGAGTAAGTATTTCTCTCTCATCACTTGCTTTGAGGAAAAAAAAAAAACCACAACCTGTCTCTTTGGAATTTTTGAAAGTTTTTGTGCATGAAGTCATTGTACTTAACTTCCTTTATCATCTATTATGACCATTACTCTTCACAACAGAGCTCACTTAGTCCTTGCCTCTTTCCACTAATGAGAAATGAAAATGACAATGAAGGAAAAGAGTTTGGGGAGGGGTTTTGTTATTATTGTTGCTTTCTTTTAACTAAATATCAGTTTACATAGGATTCTGCTGTTTTTACACGTACAAAATACGTTGTCTAGAAAGTCAGGATTCAGCTCAACCCTATCCATGATGTTACATTTTGTTCTTGAGAATCTCATTAAGCTGGTCATTTCTACTACATTTTTTATTTTCTGCTGAAACAACAGAAATATAAGTGTTTCTAAAACTAACATTTGCTTTAAGAAAACACTCACAAGGATGTTGAATCTACAGTTGGTGTTTGCATCACTTGACCAAAAGATAATGCTGCATATTTCTTCCAAACTCACCTACTTAGTGAATTCTGCTCCTCCCTGCAAATTCTATCATGGCTGTGTTAATGAAAGTAGAACAGGAAATTAAAGGAAAGATGAATTAAGAAAGAAAAGGTTCACATAAATATTCCCCATAAGTAGCCCAGATAGTCATACAAATACATAGATCAGGTTTGATTTTTTTTTTTTAATCTACATATATAAAGTCATGTTTCAAATATAAAGACAACTGAAAGAGCCAAATCCAAAGAGTGGCTTGGTTCCAGATCTGTTTGTGAGGCATCAAGACTTCTTATTAATTTCATATGAAGTATTCCAGATCTTTAGGTATTTATATGATATTTCATGTATATATATTTACAGGACTTGTGTGAATTGCAAGCTGAGACTATTTTTTAAACACATTTTCAAATATGGGGACATTGTTTGAAATTAATCTTTTTCAAAGTTTATTAGATGAGTTAAAACAACACCTTTCTGAAACTCTGCATCCAAAATTGCATACTGCATGCCATGTTCAAGATTATGAACATTATTTAAAATTCCTCTACACAAGCAGAAAAATAAATCATCAGCTATTTAAAGTTTCTAAGAATTGGAAATTAACTCTTTAGAGTGTTTACAAGAATAAGGGATTTGTCATTGCCTTTAGTAGGGCTAGATATCAAAATCTTGGCTCATTCATCTGAGAAGAGAACTTTCCCCATCGGCACGTTTTTAACAATGTTTACACACATTTGTTCTTGGGGATGAAGTGAACCTGGAATTGAGAGAACTAATCACATAAAATTCATTTAATCAAATATGAGCAGCACCTACTAGTGAACTAATATGAATCTGCTGATAGTTTTATTCCAGAATTGCTTTAATAGCAATTGGGAGAATAGTTCTGAGTCTTTGAACGGTTTAATTTTCAGTAAACTTAGGCACTACCACTTACAAGACTTTATAGCAAATTACAGCTTTGAATTATGCCAATTACTTTCCTACAAATTTCCACACAACGTTCACTGATCAGTAATATATTTCTGATAAATAATGAACTAGCCACATAGGTTCCAGTATGGAAGACAGTTATAAATAAAAGTTGGTATAAGGATACTGGCATGTATTTTCCTACATCTTTTTTTCATGATACCAAGTCTGAAGTTACTATGTGTCATCTTCTTATTCGATATTGCAGATACTTTATATATTTTTATGTTGGCTCATATTTTTCAAGTATTTGAATAAATTTATATAAAAACATACATATCTCATGTGACTCTCACTATTAATATTTCTACCATACAATTTTCCAGTGTCTTCAATTGTTATGTTATAAAAAAATACCAAAGACATAATAGAATATGAACACTTTTTTCATAGTCTAGTCAAATTATTACTAACTGAAAGAAAACTAACAAAAAGTGGTGTGCTGAACATTTTACCCCATTTTATATTTATCATTCAGAAAAATAGTAAAAGTAATTTAACATATTTCAGTATAATCTGGTACAAGTAAAACTTTTAAGGATCCCTGTCAGTGAACTTTGAAAAGCAATTATATGCTTCATAAATAACATCCATGTGGCTTTTAAGTAATTTATACAGTCTTTTCAATGGAAATAAGCAAACCACTTAATCACTGAACATGCATCTAGTTTATTTTAAGGGTTAGCCTTTTCATTATACAACATTTGCTAGGGCTTATAAAATAAAATACTAATCCACTTATAATGAAAAGAGTAACCTTTGAAATAAAAAACACATTTGTAGTAGTTTTGATGAAGAATAATGGCACAACTAATTGCTTGCTATAAACATATAACATACAAAAGTTGATGTAAGACATATAATAAGGTCAAAATCTCACAAAACAAAGTTATTCCACTTGAAAGAGCTACCTATACATTGCACCATTCATACATTTTGGACAGAGATTATTAGGAGCATAAATATTTAGACTAGCTCATTCTCATGTTGTACACAGACCCCTCAGACAAAATTACCAACTCCCCTTGGAATCACCAGCAGAGAGAGGAGCTGAAACACTTTGCCTAAAAGTGGTAAAAAAAAAAAAAAAAAAAAAAAACAAAACACCAAAAACCAACCAAACCACAACAAACCAACCAACTCAACAACCCAAGACAACAAACCCACACTATCTAGTTTGATTTAATAACTTACTGCTGGGTTGACAGGGGAATATTTAACAAAGATCCCTTTGACAAATTCAAACTAAACTTCACACATGAAAACCTAACAAGTATCAGAGTTGGATAAAACCTTTAAGAGGTGATCTTGTCCTTCAGAAATCTCTGATACAAAAGCACGGAGCACCTTACTGCTCACTAATTCCATTGAGAGTTTGGTACCTGTCACGGTTCTAAGTTCCATCTTACTGTAAAGAAAATTAACTCTGTCCCAACTAAAACCAGCACAGTACCATATAAAAGATGATCAACATGTAGAGAAGTGAATTAGGGCTTTCACTTCATCCCTGCAACAAATGGAAATCTGGTGGTGAAACGACTGCAACGGTTTCTGGAAACAGCCACTTCTCTTTATCTGTGCCCCCTTCCCTTGACGTGAATCAAATACATGTAGAGTTGATATGCATAAGCATGAGTCTGGCATATTATATCTGGTAACCAAAAGCAGAAATCAACAATTCTAAGGAAATAAACACTAAGCCCTTTGCTTTTGTGATATCTAACTGCTAGTTTTGGAATAATAAATTAGGTTTTTTTTCTGAAATGTTATCAAAAAACCCTTTTGTCACTAAGCCATGAAAATAAGGAATTTGTTACATCTTGCCACAATATCAGAAAAAAGCATCACTTTCCCAGATGTCCACGTGAGTCGTTTGATGCGGTGCGCAAAGGGGTACAACCGCATAAGTGTGCCCAAGAACCTGAAACTGCACACGCCCTTTGCTTCCGACACTGCCCTGGCCCTGCACAGACCTCGCTCATGTTTCTAAAGCAGTACTGGTTACGCCACTCTGTGTTTGGGTCCGCGCACAGAGGACGCGGCACTTGAGAACAGGCTGTATTCAACAAGAGGCAACTGATCCTGCTATGCCTCACTCGTACCATTTTAATATGCTGAGTTAGGATACACTGCAGGGGGTGCTCCAAAGCGTTCTTTTTTCAAAATAGTACTGGAAAGAGCTAATTTGCTGGACAAGACCTTTCATTAAAGCGTTCTGCAATGTTATTGCATTAAGTAAGAAAACAAAAGCAATATGTAGTCATGACGGAAACTTATGATCTGTTGTCATTGCCTTCGAAAAACATATATCGCTGCAGCTCATTGGTATTGATCTACCCTACTCCCTTCTGTACCTGCTGCTGAAGGTGTGTCTTTAGCCACAGTGAGGATACATTTCTTTCCTTTTCACAATTAAAGTGGGATTTTCATACTTGCGCTTTACAGCATTAGTTTTAGTCATTGTTTATTTTAGTAAAAATGTCTTTCTGCTTGCTTTATTCCCTAAACACGGAGAATGGCATTTTACAGTTTCTCTGTGCATCGTCTTAGGAAATTAAGGATTTGTTACACCATGAATCTGAGACCAGTAAAAAGGCACAAGAAGTTCAGTGTTTCTCAATTAAAATGAGTTTGTTTCAAGTCAATATTTCTTCAGTTGCAGATTTACTGTATGCTACCTGCTGTATTTACATAATATACAGTAATTGCTAAGAGACATGTTGAAAATATACCATTAGTATTATTTACTCCAGGAATCCAAGTGTAGGAACCAAAACATATCATGAATTTTTAATATTTTTCATAAAACAATAACCTTCTTTTTGCTTCAGTTTCAAATATGGCAAAGAGAAGGTCATCGAGCTGAAACATTTCTTGTATACAGTAAGAGCCTGATCCAACAGTTTTTGCAAAAGTAAAAGTCCCATTGACTTATGTTAAATGTAGCACTTTTCTTACAAGAGAACTGCAAATTCAAGCACTAATTAGGTCCCTGGACAGAGTCTCAAAAGCACTGGTAAGTGAACCTAGGAAGCACTGATACTGTGCAATCTAAACACTATAAATACGGTAATAAGAAAGCTGAATACAGCAAACTTCACAGCCCCATCCTGTGCATCCATGTTAATATAAACAGCCTTACTCATACGCTGTTACAAATATGGGAACACTTAAAGAGATTGCAGATTAGGTCTTTATTCTGAACAAACTTAGTCTTCTCAGTTTCCCCAAATTTAACATACAGATTTATTCTTTTCAACTGAATTTTAAAAGGATCTGAAAATAGCTCCATTGCAAATTATATTTGACTTATGGGTAGCAGTCTGCCACTTCCTCCCACAAACAAGTATCCATATACATGCTGTCATACTTTTTTTTATTTTTCCCCACAGGTTGGGTTTTTAGGTTGCTTCCTGTCCTTTATCTGTATTTTGTGCTTGATAATGCATTAATTAGTATACCTGTATTTTAATCCTACACATATAAGATATGAGACATTTGCAAATATTTTTATACCATTTCTGCTCCCTGCATACAACTTTTTCATTCATACCTACAACTGAACTATACAAACAAAACGTTTTCGCATCAACATGCTAAGCAACATTTTGCACTGTCTTATTTCTTAACCCAAAAACATTACGTAAAGAATCAGAAATCTAAACTGCAGTAAGGTATCACTTTTCCTAATGGGAGAATCAAAAGCACTATCCTACCTCAGGCCCTTGAAAAGGATGGAGGGATTGAATATTTTACATTCTACATTTTATATTGTTTACTTTCTTAGTAGAGCCTCTATCATTTTTTAGCTATCACAGATGCACAAAGAGGATTTAATCTTACCTATGAATAATTTGCTTTTCAGCACTCATGTTTACTTCCCTAACCAACATCACATGAAAAAGAACTTAATCTGAAATGATTGGTTTTAATTAAAAAAAAAAAAAAGAGGATGCTAATTTCCACAGTACGGATACAAGTTTTAAATTTTCAAAAGGTGTTCTAAAATGAGTCTCTAATAATTACAGTTGTCTCTAGTTCTTCAAAGGTGAAGCCTAGGTGCAAGAAAACTAAAGGCAAGAAAAAAATATCACAGAACAATTTTTATTTTTATTATTTATGCTCTTCCTCGGCCTCCTTATGTTTTACCAACAGATAAAATGCAGGAGAACTCAGGAATGGCTACAGGGGCTTTTGCAGAAAAGTAGCCCTGACCTGGGCAATTAGTAGATGCAAATATGTGGCAGGTTAGTGACATCACCAAGGGCCCCCCCAGTCCTACCACCCTGCCAGAAGCGGTAGCAGACAGGTCGGTGTAGGCATGGGTGGCTGTAGCAAGCACAGTGAACGTTTGCAAGGGATGACAAGCAGAAGATCCACTCGTAAAGCAGCGTAGCAAGCCCAGAGTCTCCAAGGCCACTGCACTAGACTTCTGCAGAGTAAACAGCTCTGGTAGGGCAAACACTGACAACAAGTTTTTGGACCAGCCTGTGGCCTCGATGGGTCATACCAGGGATGAACAGGAACAGCAGAAGCTAGTGGTGTCTCTGCACAATTTTGTTTTCCCAGGGTAAATCCTGCTCAGGCAAAGGGAAATTCTCAAGGTGTCCAAATCTGCATTTTCTCACATGTAAGTGCATCTAGCACTTATTAAAATTATTTAGAATATGGTTAACATCTGCTTGCCTTTGGTAACCGTGTATTATTTTTAAATATTGGAGGACTAATGATGTGTTAACAAAATTCTGTTCAGCTTTCTTGTCAGCATTTAATAAACATTCCACATGAGGCGAATCTCTGAGCATCTGAGAAAAGGTGCAAGTACTGCACTGAACGGTGGCAGCCTGTCATCACCTGATACAAATATTTATCATGCACAACCCATATTGTACTAACCAGACTAAAATTATTCACAATGTTTTGGTAAATTAGGTTGTTGCTTTTATCATATAGTTAACTTGCATATTTATGGCTAATTGCTTTAAAATGGTACAAACGAAAAGGAAAAAAATCACATGACTAGGTTCAGACGCTGGCATGGTGACTGTTCTAGATGTGCTAACCTGACTGATGGGAGCAAGATGACACAATATTCAGGATGGTATTTTTTGGTTTTCTTTTTTTCTCCCACAATTATCCTAGAAAGTTACACATGTTGCTTTGAGGGAAAATACATTTTATCTTTTCTTCCTCAGTCTGAATAACAAAGTGAAGATGGCATGAAAGCAGTCCAATCAATACCCTTGGTACAAAGGCATTATTGTATTTTAGTGGTAGAAATACATGAAGGCATATGGAGAAATTATTATTTTTCTTTTACACAGACAGATGACTTCTGTCATTCAGTTTCAGTGCACAAATGGAATACCACCCATTTTCAGCCTTCCTGTAAAATGCCAGCTTCCAGATGATACAGTAGCTGGTCTTATTATCACTGTCAATAGTTCCATTTGGCAGTAGACAGCTAATTCTTTTCATGTGCTAATGATTAATCAGACAAGTCTATTTACTAATGTATCAGAGTGCATTAGAAATATAGGTAATGAGGGACAGAATATCAATTTATTTATAAATGAACTGCACTTACATCGGATACGTATTGACTGAAGTCAAAGAATAAAATAGAAAATGTAATATACATGTAAACCATTACAATGAATTAAAAGAGAATTTTAAAATGTCTTCAAACATGATTCTGTTGACTCCTCTGCAAGCCAAATGGGTTGTCACAGCTAGGTTTTTCCATACAGACACCACCAAAATCACCCCCTCACTCAGTACCTTTAGCTGTACTTCTTAGCAAATGTTCTAATGTGGCAGTACAGAGATTGTGTTTGCATTTCAGAACTCTCAGCCCTGCCCCAGCACCAGGTTTGTGCGGGTAGATAAGTATGTGTAGATATTCAAATGAGAGTCATGCGTCAGTGGAACATCCTGGCCACCAGCAGATTAAGTGCTTTGCAAATCACCTTCAGAGTCATGACACATGATTTGCTTAATTTTTTTAGCAGTTGTAGGAAATACAGAATAGCTATCTAGGCATGATTCATCAGACACAAATGCCAGCTTAGAGCAGCTGAATCAGTTGTGTCTTACTAACTTCTTGTTTCTGGACAGGTTTTAAGGCAGAGCACACTTGTGTCCCCTTGTCTGTACCCTAGCAGAATTACACTAGTATTAGAAACTGCTATCATCTACTCACTGCCAGTTTAAAAAAACGCAACAACAACAAAAAAAAACCCAAAACAACTTATTTACTCTGATTATGCTGTATTTACATCAACTTATCATATTTCCCAGAGGACATATTCAACTGGTATTTTTTGATGTCTGGCACAGTTAGTGCACAATGCTACCCATTCTCAGCTCTACACAAAGTATCTCTGCTTAATTTACTGCATCTATTACTAGTACTTTCTTTTGCTCATAAATGTTGCGTCTCTGAACACCGATATTTCTCTGTAAGAACAGACATGCACTAGAAAGCAGGGAGGAGTCCCACATGGGACCAGTTGAAAATGTTAAAAGTTTGAGGCAGAATCCAAATCAAATGCAGTTTCCAGACAAACTCCTCTTATTTCATAGAGGTAAATATTAGAAATCCAGAGGTTAAGGTCCAAGGAGACTTTCATTATCGCAGATTTGAAACCCACAACCGGTTTAACAATCCCAGCAACATATCAGCAGTATCGGTATGTGAATACCGCTGCATCCATTATTAATGCACATAGAAATATTAGTTTATATAAACAGCTACACAGTCTGATCATACAGACACATGAATGCAGGCTACGTCTGCATCTGGACCTCCCATTTAAGAATTTAGAGCTTTATATTAAATATAATATA
>NW_010246431.1:0-2153 GCF_000690775.1 Eurypyga helias
GATTCTATGATTCTATGATTTATTGTCGCCAAATCACCACGAAGTGATGCCCATGGTCTTTGTGGGGATTTATTGCCCGCGGTACGCAGAATATAAATGCTGTGTCATTATAGGATCTGAACCAATAAAAGTCAGCGTAAAAGTCCTCCTTATCTCTGTGTTATCTCACAATGGAGTAAATAATCAAGCACAGCGCTATTAGAGCAGAACCTCCCCCCACACGCTTTCACGTAAAAAAAGAGCAAGAAGAGGCAAGTTTTATTAGATCAGTCATGCTATCTTTAGACCCACTGCAGGAGCCCTTTACCACAAGCTATCAGTGACGTCAGCTTCTGTGTAAAATCTCAGTACAATTTCATGCAAGCTGTAGGTTCTCAGCATTTCTTGGTAGGTCCGGACTCTGATGCGAGGCCGTGGCGCTCTCCCAACTCACCTGGCAAGGCATCTACAACCACCTCTGCTGACGCACCACGCTAAAAGCCACAGAAATTCTGCGTTTGTCCCCACTTCGCAGAAAACCACAATGTCTCTCCCATGAAAATCCTGGCCAGCTATAACGTAACAGTTTATACTCGTTATTCTCTTCAAATAGCCCTTGGAAGACGAGCTTTATTGGCACTGTGAAGGATATACCAATTCTTACCCAAGTTTCTTGGAAGTTCTCACAACTATCTCCATTTATTCTGCCTCTTCTTTCCTTAAAAAGGATTTTTATTCCCTCTACCCACTTTACATTGCTTCCTTTTCTCCCGTTAGCTTCTTTGTATGCTCTGCTTTCTAACAAGAGCCTTTATTTCCTTCCCTAGCCATATTAAAAACTTCCCCTTCAACTGCCCAGTTCTCTTCTAAGCCTTCTCCTGCCAATCAAGCTGACTTGAAAACCAGGTACTTTCCAAAGTCATATTTTAAGCTGAAAGGTGGCTCTCTACTCAATTAGAAGACGGGATTGTGGTCAACTAGAATTACCGAGGTCCAACACCGTTAGAGTGGCAACCATTTGAGATCCAGGAGGTGCTTTTGAAATGGGGTGCACATAGACTGCAGAGGGTGTTTGGTTATTTGCAATCCTAACACCATAAAAACTTCCCAGGCAATTCAGTGTCTTCGAACAAATGAATCCTGCTACCACTGAACGACCGCAACTCTTAGTGCATCTCGTTGACTCCAAGTAAATGACTCTTCTCACAACCAGAAGAAACAGAAATTACGGTGGATATGGATTTAATTTTTAAAAAGGATAAATACGCTAGAACTTCCCATTAATTCTGCATCATTCTGCTCAAAACTGAGCTATGAAAACTGTCCAGCTGCACCTTTACCACATGCTGCTGTGAAAGGCTGCACCTGTTTCACCTGTAATACCCTAATAACCAGTAGTTTTGGCGTCTTTTTCTGGAGTCTTCTGTTAACCTGCATTCTAAGTAACAACAGCACTTCCCGCAGCCTTGCTAATACCCTCAGATTTATCACCATTTTTGCTTCCTCTGAGACTCCCTTACCCTTTCACAGCATCTTCCATATTACCCTTTACAGGCGAACGGCTGCAGTTTCCCTAAATTAGGTGCCCTCTTCCTCCTCAGTCAAATCTCTCGTCCTTCAGTGTTTCTGAAGGTTACTTCCCACACTCTTTGTACCTACACAATACACAGAATGGAATTCAGATCACCTCTGAACAACTTTTAGTGTAACGGACCTCTCCTCCACAGCTTGCTGAACCAAAAAGCACCGCAGGCCCAGGCTGTTAAGGTAAAAAAGCAAAGATAAAGGCACAGGAGCAAAGGAAGACAAGGAGTAGGCTACGTTAGGTTTGGTTTAGGCTATTACAAGCTTTTAGCAGTGAAATTTATCATGGCAAAAGAACAACTATTCTGGCACCAACCTGTCTGCTACAAAATACTCTAGGACACGTAATTGTGTGTTGGAGTATAAAATCAGCAGCATTCAAATTGTATTTATACGCATAACCATTTCATCTGATTGCCCTTCCTTTATAATTTGAGCCAGCTATGGCTGTCAACTGTGTAATTTCATCTTGGACTGTATCTGCTCATGGCAGTGGTAACGGTTCCTCATCACGTACAAGAGTTTACAGACTATACCATCTACCTGGACTTGTGCAAACCATTCAATACTGTCCCACACGACATCCCTGT
>NW_010246432.1:0-731 GCF_000690775.1 Eurypyga helias
GGCACGAAAGCCAAGAGCAGTATTAACTCGGGTGTAAGGGCTACTGGCGCCGTCATCCCGGACAGAGATGGGGGGTTGCTTGGCAGGAAGCAAACGGGCGTCGGAGAAGAGCGAGGTACATATCAGCATCAGAGGTGTCCGTCGGCGCTTTGGGATGCCTCTGTCACAGTACCCACGGGAGCAGCGGTCCCTGTCCCGGCTCGGCCCGCGTTCACTCCTTGCAGGGTGATTGTAACCTGGTCCTAGGCAGCACGCAACCATTACAAAACCACAGAACTCCACCTGCTATTCTTAACCCGGTCGGTCTCTCCGTTTTGAGAAGTTTGTGTTCCAGTAAAAACAACCTAGCCGTGCACTTTTCTGTAGCTCTTGCTGAGAACTCTTCCCAGGTTGGCACCTGAATGCCTTACTCTCAGCAGTCAGAGGCTTGCTTGCTCTGTGTGCAGGTTATTGCCATAGGATAGTTAGGACCTACCGCTTCTTTCCTTCCCCATTAAATAGTGGCCTTGTTCAGTATATTTCTTTTTAAAAATTGCTTACTGTTGAAAGCAATGAAGCACATTCTGGGGTTTTGATGGTTGGGGGCTCTGGTGATGGTTCCATATAAGATGGGATCTTATTACTTGCTGTATTCTTAACTTCTGCTAATAAAAGAACCAAACGGAATATTGTCTCCTTCGGGTCTTTCCGTGCTGCGTGCGCAGCTTGGCCGAGTGGCTCGCCCCTTCGTC
>NW_010246433.1:0-3494 GCF_000690775.1 Eurypyga helias
CCACAGCCTTAGTGCTTTATTCTAGCAGTGCTTAGATAACTGAGTAGGTGTTCCAGCCCTTTTCTGGGGATGGTGTTCCCTGAGTTCTCCTGTGTGAGGTGCTTGTGTAAGCACTTGCCGCTTCCCTCTCTCTCTAAATGAACTGCATGATTTTAAACGGTATGAATTGCACCTCTGGTTTATTTTGACTGCAGCGAGCGAATGTGCTAGAACTGTTAACACCAGTTTCTTACCTGAAGGCAATAATTTGCCAGCAGAGGCCACGTGCTAGACTGGAATGTTTCAAAACTAATGTCAGTGTCCTTCTCAGAGTGTTACACCTCCATAAAGCATTGCAAGGAGTCAGACGTCATGGTGGTGTGTTCTCCTGTGGGTGACTTAATGGTGTAACAGGCACACTGCTCCTGTTGGGGTCACCTCATCCTCAAGCCCGAGTGCTGAGCAGATCAAGCGCGAGTTCTTCCTAAGACTCTGTCTGGTGGAAACCTCCACGGGAGTGTTTTATAGGGTTGTGTGGGGGCTGCTTGTGTCCCTCCTGGAAGCTCAGCTCTGGCAAACCACAAAGGTTCATGGCTCCAGCAGAGCAGGGAGCTGGCGGGTCCCACACGCTGACCCCACATTGACTGGCTCAGTGCTGCACCGGAGACAAGTCCTTCCTGGGCTCCGGTTACAAGTACTGACCACGAGGGCCCGCAGCCAGCTCCGATTGCTTTTGCTTTGCTGAGCCTCTTAAATGGGCCTGAGTGAGAATGTAGCAGACGCTGCCGTGTCCAGCATAGACAGCTCAATGCTCCCACCAGGCTCAGGTCAGGAATGGCACCAAAGGAGCAAAAGGGTCTGCTCTGCTCTGCTCTCCTCATCTGTTGATCTTGCAGCTTTTGGGCTCCTGACCTGGCCAGGCCAGAATTCATTCCTGGCAGATCCCCTCCTGGCACCCTTCTCAGCACTGCTAGGAATGATGCCTGCAGGCCCTATGTGCATTGTAGGGACTTTGCCTCCCAGGGGGACATCAGCCTCTGTGTTTTGTACAGCCTGAAAAAGAGGAATACGCCTTCTAGTAACTCTCTTCCTTTCCTCTTCAGTGATCAGTCTATAAAGAGGGATTTGATGCTAGTTTGTTCTGCATTGTCACTGTTTCTACTTAGTCCAATGCGTGGCATATGGGAACAGCAATATTGCCTGTTAGCCTCAGCAAATTGCATCAGCTACAGTTCGGCTCTGCTTGGCAACCCGTTAATGCCAGGGGTTTGGCCTAGACAGTATTGAGGGTACATCTGGAACACGCCATCATCTTCCATATTAATTATTTACTATGACCAGAAGGGAACTTTTCATCATGTCCTGGGTAACAGATTTATGGTGCTTCCTGCCGGGCTTTGTCCTGCTGGTGTAGCAGGAGTAACAGCAAAGCCACTGCAACGATAGCAGACACACGGGAAGGACGTAATTCTAGAAAAAAGTACATTAGGAAGAACTGACTGTTGAGAATTTATTTCTGGCTGGTCCCAAAGCATCATCACATCCTGAGGAATAAGCCGCTAGAATAAATCTTGAATATAATAAGTAAACAGTTGAAAGGTGTGGCAGCATTAGGTGTATGTGAATCCAGATGTCAGTGTGTTTGTCATAAGCAGAATCTGTCTTTAGAGGGTTTTCTAGGAAGAAGAATGTCTTGCTTATCAGCCTCCTGCAGAGCAAAGCTCAGCTGTGAAGGTGTGCGGTGAAGGGATGGGTTACGCGGGCTCTGTCTGCTGTCACATGCCTGCTTCGCTCAAGTGCCAAAAGCACTCGACTCGGGAAAAGGCAGCTCCGCTGTCTGTAGTGAGAGTTGTTGCAGCTTTGCTGTGTGGACAGGAACGCAAATGAGTAGCAAAACCCCAACACGTTTGTGGTGGGATGGGGCTGGCACTTTCAGGACCACCATGAGAAACATAGGACACTTGTCTCTTACCTCCAACACCTTTCCCTCATCAGCTGCCTCTCTGTCTTGCTGAACTGGAAACAGTGTGTTTATGGACCCCTAGCTCCCTGATCTGGTGCTGATGAATCTCTGCCCTTTGGAGGTCGCAGCCCCTCAGCTGTGAGAACCTGATCTCGTTCATTCCCAGAACTACTCTGCAGCTATTGATTGGTTTGTTATCTGCTCCTCCACTCCAGGGTGACTCCCGGCCTTGCAGCAGCCTTGGCTAAGGCCCCCATGGGTGCTGCGTCCTGGCAGGACACGCTCAGCTCTGCCCCCGGGGTGGGGTGCCACTCTCTTGCTGGCATGCCCTGGTCTGGTTACCAGCTCACTTTCCTAGCAAGCAGCCTGCAAGTGCCACTACCCAAGACAGAGATGAAGGTCAGGGAAAAGCTAATTAAACCCATGGAGTGTGGCTCAGCAGCCAGTGTGCTGGCAGCGCAGGAGGTGGGTGATGTTCCTGCAGCTGCAGGGCTGTTCCCCTCACACTGGGTGCAGCTGGAGGTTATGTATTTCACTGTGATCTTTCAGTCCTGCTGGTATGGCTGGTTGTGAGGATGCCAAGGGTGGGAAGTGTTCAGTTCTTGAACTCCAACAAGATTCAGAAGTAAATCCACGTGCCTGGACTTGGATCAACTACCTAAAGCTGCAGGCTGGTGCCAAGGAGATGGGCCAGGTGAGCTCAGAAGGGAGGACTAGCCAGGGGCTGAATGAAGGTGCACTGGCAAGAGACATAGACCAATTTATTAGTTATAGTATTTTTACACTCATAAATAGTAAAGGCAGCTTATACTGATGGAAGGGTTCCCCTTCACCCTCACATGTGCTTGCCAGGTGGGTGCAGGGCAAGGCAGGGGGGCTGGGAGCTGCCAGAACACCAAGTCTTTGGACCGCACAGGGCCCACAAAGGCAGCAGCAGAGCAGGCTGCTCTGAGTATCTGGCCTCTTCGCAGGCAGGTAGAGCTGCCTTTCCTGGCCCTCGTGCCCAGGGACAAGGCGGAGAGGGTTGGCCTTAGCCATGCAGGGGAGACAGTGGGGGAAATCAGACTTTCAGTCAACATACGGAATGTCCTCTACAGGCTACTGCGTTGGCAGTGTTGGTAACGGTCTGTTGTGCAGCAGCTGGAACACCAACCTGAAGCAGCAGTGAACAGGCTTTTGCTGCATGGGTAGTACTGTACTGCTCCTTGTCTAACAGGGCATGTGGTCAGAGCTGCTAATTAAAAAGTGAGGCACCTTGCAGTGTGGATGGGGTGCTCATTATAAATGCTCTCTGCTGTGCAAAACCAGTCAAAGTCCAGTTAAGCTGCCTATGCTGCACCGGGCTACAGAGACAGCTGCCTTGCCAACACATCAGGATTTCCCTGAAACATGCCAACGTCTGTGGAGGTTCAGTCTAAAGAACTATGTATGGTTCAGGTTATTTTGTAAAGCATTTTGTTAGCACAGCTCCACCAGGCTTTCTTCTTGCCTCAGATTGGTTTCCAGCCTTTGTAAAGCATTTTGTTAGCTTTCTTCTTGCCTCAGATTGGTT
>NW_010246434.1:0-247 GCF_000690775.1 Eurypyga helias
AATGTCCCCTTGTCCCCAGCTTTTCCTGGAGCCCCTTGAGTGCCTGATGTTCCCAATGTCCCCAATGTCCCCTTGTCCCCAGCTCCTCCTGGAGCCCGTTGGATGCCCAGTGTCCCCATGTCCCCTTGTCCCCTTGTCCCCAGCTCCTCCTGGAGCCCCCAGAGTCCCTGGTGCCCCCTTGTCCCCATGTCCCCAGCTCCTCCTGGAGCCCCTCGGATGCCCAGTGTCCCCGTGTCTCCATGTCCCC
>NW_010246434.1:1590-2910 GCF_000690775.1 Eurypyga helias
CCCCATGCCCCCAGCTGCTCCGGGGGCCCCGGGAGTGCCTGGTGTCCCGCCACGAGCGGTCCCTCCGGATGACGGTGGTCAAGCGCCAGGCTCAGTCCCCCGCGGGGGTCTCCTCCGAGGTCGAGGTCCTCAAAGCCCTCAAGTCCCTCTTCGAGCACCACAAGGCCCTCGACGAGAAGGTGGGTCCTTGGGGGGTCTCGGAGGGGGGTACACGGGGTGGTCTCAGGGGGTTGCCGGGGTGACGGGGTGGCACCACCGATGGTTTTTCACGGGTTCCAGGGAACGTTTGGGGTGACCAACCCATGGGCGATCCGGTGGTCCCCGGGGTTGGGGGTCTCAGCGGTCCCAGGGGGGGTTCCTCCTGGTCTTAGAGGGGACCTGGTGGTACCCAAGGAGGGTCTCAGCCACCTTAGGGGGCTTCGGGGGTCACGTGGTGGGACCTGGTGGTCCCAGGGGTGTCTCAGGGGTCCCAGGGTGGGTTTTGGGGTGACCCATAGCATCCGGGACTTGTGGGGAGAAACTGGGGACACCAGGAGGCGTTGGGGTGACCCAAGGGGGTCCGGGGACAGTCCAGGAGGTCCAAGGAGAGGAGGGGTGTCTAGGGAGCCATCGGGACACTCCTGGTGGTTTTGGGGTCCCAGCAGCACCCATGGGTGTCGGGGGGGTCCGTATGTCACCCCTCGTTGTCCCCAGCAGGTCCGGGAGCGGCTGCGGGTGGCTCTGGAACGGGTGGCCGTCCTCGAGGAGGAGCTGGAGGTCTCCAACCAGGAGGTGGGTGACACCATGGGGCGGGTGTCCCTGTGGGGTAGGGGTGTGTCCCCATGGACAGGTGACCCCAGGGGTGATTGTCCCAAGGCTGTGGTGTCCCCATGGCTGGAGTGTCCCCATGACGTGTCCCCTTGGGTGGGATGTCCTCACTGTGGGGGGGTGTCCCCATGAGGGGGGTGACACCATGACGTGGTGTCCCCATGGATGGACGTCCCCATGGATGGACGTCCCCGAGGATGGGGTGTCCCCATTGGCGGATGTTCCAATTGGTGGGTGTGTCCCATGGGTGGGATGTCCCCATGATGAGGGGAGGGTGTCCCCATGGGTGGGGTGTCCCATGGGTGGGGTGTCCGCATGATGCATTGACCCTATGGGTGGGTTGTCCCATGGGTGGATTGTCCCCATGATATGTTGACCCCATCCATGGGTGGGGTGTCCCATGGGTGGGGTGTCCCAGTGAGTGGGGTGTCCCCATGATGTGTTGACCCCATAGGTGGGGTGTCTCATGGGTGGGATGTCCCCATGGCTGGGGTGTCCCATGGGTGGGGTGTC
>NW_010246435.1:0-9049 GCF_000690775.1 Eurypyga helias
CTGGCCAGCTGCTCCCCGGGACAAGCCCGCTTGCCTGGAAGAGGAGCAGAAACAGCCCCGCCGAGTCTCCAGCGCTCCAGCCGCGCGCGTCGCCGAGCGCAGGCACCGGCAGCTTTTCTTCCCCGAAAGGTTAGGTGGCAATGTTCACCCACACATTTCGCAGAGCCCTTCCCCAGGAGTTTGCTGCTGAGCAAACGGCAGCGGCTCTTGGGAGAGACGAGAGGGGCAACTCGGTGAAACCCCCGTTTGTGCAGCTTGCACGAGAGGGAAAAGCCTTATTTCGTCATCCTGCCGTAAGAAACTGGTTTCCCTCCTGCTCCCAGCAGCCACTACTAACCGTTCCTGGGAATGTCACTGTGGGGGTGGGCTGGAAGCCGGACAAGGAGCAGTACCCCCGGCTCTGGAGGGGTGTCTTGGGGGGAAAGAGCCAGCATTGCGAAAAGGAAAGCCACGTCCCCATCCGGCATCCTACCTGCAGAGAAGGGGAGGAAAGCCTCCCGCCGCCTGTACTGGCCGTTCTCCAGGAAATGTTCAGGGTTAAAGGTGTCCGGGGTTTCCCACACGTCTCTGTCGAACATGATCGAAGTCAGGCTGGTCATCAGGGTGGTGCCCTGCAAGAGGGGGGAAACCGGGCGATCGCGCCAAGGAGCAGAGCCGGTGCGTTGTCCGGCGGGGTTATGATTAGCTCTGTTCCCCACACAGCGAAAACCATACTTTTTTTAAGGGCAAAAAGTGGGGTTTTTCCTAAGCTGAAGGCGGGTGAAAGCCTAGAGGATGGTTCACTCTGGGCTCCTCGCTACACCGTCGGGGTGTTGATCCAGACCGTGTGCTGCTGTCCCTGGGGAGGTAACGTAAAGCGCCTTCAAACTGCAACGTGGCCTTCCCGTCGCAACCCGCAGCACCTTAACCCGATGGTTTCCAACTGATCCGCTTTACTCTGCTTTTTAAAAAACCCACCCTGCTCGGTTTATCTCCATCGGAGGAATAAAACCATTTGAATCTGTGGGGAGCAAAGTGCCCAGGTGTTTTTATTTCTAATTTGCTTTGCTGAAACCAGTCACGCACATGAAGGAGCCTTGCCACCCTACATCCCGCGTTTGCTTTCCTAAGGCCAGAGCAGCGCCAGGCAGCAACACCTACGCCCTGGGAGGGAAAAAAAAATCGTGCCGCGTCTCGCAGGTGATCTGTAACGCTCCGGGGGGTTAAGCAACCCAAACCGTCCACTTACCTCTGTTCCTTGGCCCTCTGTCCCCACAGTGCCCAGAGGGCGTCATATAAAATTTAAGGGAGAAACCTCGTAAAAGTGAAAATTATGATCAGCACTGTAGGATCTCACAGCTCTCCTCCATTCGGAGGTGAGACCCACACGCGCCCTACAGCCTTGGGCAGGAGGCTGCTGCGTTCTCTGCAGCTGTGAGCTCTCCCTAAGGTCCCGCTGATGGCTCCTCCGGGGGAGCTCTGGGACTCGGGCCGTGAAAACCTGCGCTGGCGGGGCAGCGGGGGGCACGGGGGGGCAGGTGGTCTCCACCTACTTTGGGCAGGCGGAAGCCGTGCAGGGTGGTGTCGCTGGTGGACATCCTGGGCACCCCCAGGGGCACGACGTTGCCCATCCGCAGGACCTCGCTCAGCACGGCGCTGGTGTACGGCATGTTCTCCTTGTCGGCCATGCGCGGCTGGCGGGACTGGCCGACCACCCTGTCGATCTCAAGCTGCGCTTTCGCTGCGGGAAGAAACGGAAGAGGAAGAAGGGTGCCCAGAGGTTCCCAGTACGGAACCTGGGGCATAGGCGTGTCCAGCCCGTGGTAAAGATGAAAATGCCTCTGATTCCCCAGTTTCACTTACAAGGTTCTGGGCTCAACGAAGGACCCGTCAGCGGCCCTACCTTGAATGTGGGGGTACGCGGCCATGTAGAGCAGAGCCCAGCGGATGGCTGTCGCGGTCGTCTCGGTCCCAGTTAAGAAGAGGTCCAGGGTGGAGCAGAGCAGGTTCTCCTCATGGAAATATGAGCTGGTGTCACCCTTAAACTTGGGGAAAAGCACGGCAATGAATCTCTTACTAGGGAGGAGGTGCTTTCAAGCACCCGATCCAAAACCATCCGTTCGTTAAGCCAAGTCCTGCTGCTCTTTTATTATCCATCACCCTGGACTTGGAAATTTCTACCCCTTACTTGCATGGAATGCCAAGCCCTGTGGACTGCTTTGAAAGACACTGTGCTGTAGAGAAACTTTTGAAAGCAGGTAGTGTTTTGAAGTGTGAAGTTTCACAATAGCAAACACAGGCCTGCGCGCTCTCATAGAAACGTGAACACATCCCCGAGAGTCCTCCTACGCCCGTGACAGAACGAAAAATGGGAGAAGACAAAGTGTAAATACTTTCAAATGAAAGAAAAAAACCCCCGTGTGTTTTCAAAGTGATCAGGCTCCTGCTGTTGCTAAAAAGTTTGACAGGGAAGAGGTAGGGAGGAGAAGGCAGCGCAGGAGGCGCGGGCTCCTGTGACAAAACAGCTTTGAGTCTCGCCTGCTCATTTCCAGCGTTAAGCTTTAGGCATTTCTTACTTTTTCTATTTCCTTCAGGTAACAGTCAATATAATCTCCTGCCTCGGACTGGTCCAAATCCTCCTTGTGCTTTGCGATCACTCCCTTCACAAAATACTGCAGTTTCTCCCAGTGCCTGAAGATTTTCCTGAAGGGTCCTGGTAGCCACCTCATGACCAAGGGAAAAGCATTATACAGCTGGGAGGAATCAAGCAGAGCAAAAGAAGAGTTTGTGAGTGAGAAAAGCGCACGTGTCAGTCCAGACGACAGCACGACCCCTTAGCTCCGCTCGCTACCAGGAAAAGCCAGCTTTGCTACAAAGGTCAGTTTAGTTACGCAGACGTAAACAAGGACACGCAAGATAAGAATCGGCCAGAACTTGCTGCCGATAAAGTTCTCTGCTATTGGGTGGCCGAAGCTGCCACCTAACGCGAGGGGGTCCCTGGAGGCAGAAATCGGTGTGGGTGCCGAGCAGCTGGGGTGCGTGGAGGGGACGGGGCTGGGAGCTGGCCCATGGTGCGCAGCCACTCGGAAGCTGTGTCCCCAAATCCAGCTGCTTGGGTGGACCCTGGCCTCTGGGACAGGACTGCCGTAAACAACAGCCCTCTGAGAAACGGGTTGGGAAAGGGGTGGGGGGAGAGGAGGGACTTGTGGCTGAGAGCTACTGATTGATTGACTCTTTTTGTGGAGGCAGGGACATTTTAAAGTTCTTTCCATTGCTCTTTGGCTATGTCAGTCATAAGGCTGGTTTTACGATCCTGCGGTGGTTTTTCTCATTGTGCCTCAATAATTTTAACTTGCTCCCTTGCTTTCCTGATGGATTTTTGTGGATCAGCCCAGTGAAACGTAAAGCAATACTTGTGGTCATTTCCCTCATAACATGACTCTTTCTACAGGGAAAAGCAGATAACATCTGTGCCTCAGAAACTCCAGATTCTGAGCTAGAAAAGCATCCGACCGGCTTTACCTGGCCCCAGAAACTTCCCATGAGCAGTAGCGTCTCAGCCAGCGAGTGCAGCAATTCCTGGAAACGGTTGTCATGGTAGTCAAAGCGGTTCCCAAAAGTTATGGAACAGATGATGTTCGAAACAGCGCTGTTAATTTTGTAATGAGGGTCAAAAGGTTGTCCTGGAGGAAACAAAATGAGAGACAGATTTAATTTGTTTTTTCTTTAAAGTCTCAGTCAAAAGCACGTCCTCTACCAGGTCAACAGTTGCGAAGTTGGTGGGACCCCACCTACTTTTCGCTACGGCTTACGCCTGTGTCTTGGGGCCCCCACCACCCCATCACCTCCAGCATCCTGCAGGTTGGATGTGGTGTTCCACTACAGCTTTTCTCCGAGGACACCCCCCGTCTCCAGCCCGGGCTGCCGGCACTCACCGACGTCAGCGCAGAGCTGCTGAAGCAGCGGTTGAACCATTTTCCAGGGGAAATGACTGGGAGATGCTGCGGTCTGGCGCTGGCAGGTTTGCAGCCTCCGACATGGTTCTGGTGCCAGTTTTAAACCCCAGGACAGGGTCCCTCCAAGCTTAGCTGGGGGCAGGGGCTCAGGACTAAGCACATGGCAAAAACGCCATTGGCTGGCCTTTAACACCCACCACGAGGAAATGAAAAGGGAGGGGATAAAGGGGAGAGGGTGAGGGTTGCGAGGCTCCATGGCCACCTACAAAATCCAGCAGCAGCTCACGTGGCCCACAGACGCGACGCGGGTAGCTCCTGGAAGAGCCAAGCGCGGTGTGGCGCCCGTCACGTCTGTGTTCCCTGGGAGAGCTATCGAGCAGCGACCGTCGTCTCCCAGGGCACGTTTAGGCAGCCTGGAGAGCTACTTGCCACGGTATCCAAGACTGCCGTCAGTAACGCCTGCAGCCCGGCCCGGAGCTGCGGGAGCATGGCGTTGGAATGCAAGGCAGCGTGCACAGGGCTGCCGATCTCTCCACTCTTCAAGAAAGTAATTAAACTGGGCTGGTGCTCAGCTATGAGAGTGATGGACATGATCGCCATTTGTCATCACTAATGGGAAGAAAGGTCCAAACCAGCAGCTTAATTAGCTTATTGATTAGGACTATAAAGGACTATAATCAATTGGCGACATGAAGTATTTGGCCTGTTCAGTGCAACAGCAATTTAAATGGAGCAAGTTCAGTATATAATTTCACAATGCCTATTTAGATCTTTCTTGTTTACTATATATAGCTCCATAGAATTAGCTCAACCCCATCTGCTTCTATTTAAAGCTGAAGTGCAACATCACTCATGTACCAACATACAAATTATTCTTACTAATATCCCCCTGGCAGTTCTTAAAAGCTGGACCATAAAAGAGCAAGGCACACGCTTCATCTGTGCGCGATACAAAAGGAAAGCCTGACTAAACAAGTTTTAAAATACTTTGCAAAACCAAGGACAAGCAGAGGTTAACTAAGCCTCGGAGCGTACAAGCCTGGTAGCAGGCGAGCTGCAGCCCTCCCTTTGCAGAATGCAGGAGGGACGCTCCCAGCCAGAGACACGTGCAGGTACTAACCGACACCGAGAATATATTTCCTCGGTGTTAATAAGGAAGAACTAAAATCGGGGGCCTGAGGTCTAAAAGAAGTACTAGAAGGCTCAGTCTGGCAGTGCAAGACAGAGATTTGAGCTACTGAAGAAATGTTCTGCATGTCAGGAACTGCGTCGGAGTCAGATTTTCCTTCTCGTTGTTTCTCTAGCTGGGAGCTTTGGGCAGGGTGCTGTACCTTAACCACCCACCTTTCTCGTCCTCGATCGTCTCCACGAGGTACCGGCTCTCCTCTTGCACTTTGTCCTCAAAGCTCACAGCAATGCTTTTCAGTGTTGCTGAAGCAAACTTTCTCTGCTGCCTCCATACATGCCCATTTGATGATATAAGCCCTGTACGTGGAAAAAACAGGTGAATGACCCTCGCCCCGGGTCGGGTATGGGTGACAGGGTTCAGCAATGGCCATTCATCGTGAACAAAAGCCCCAAAGCAAAGTGTAGACACTGCAAAACTATAGCTTTGCCTGGGAATTAAAATTCAAGAGTAATTGGCTTATGCTAAAGATCTAGCTTTATGGATTTGCTTTAATCTGCTACTTTGTCACTTTGCGTGGGAAAAAAAGGTGTAAGCCAAAATACTATAAGTACTATCACGCTGTTGGCAGAGCTGCAGGCAGAAGCATACCCTGTCTCTGGAGTTATATGCAGCCTGGAGAGAAAAAGTAAAGGAGAAATTAAAACCATGGGGAAAACTCTTCAAGAGCATCGACCACGGGGCATCTTGGTTTTATTTCTCCTCTTTCGGCGAGACCTGACTGACCCTATCATCACCCCCTTACCCCCCAGGGAGAGTAAAGCGTACGCCTGTGAGATTACGAGGCCGCATTCAGTTCTTGCCTCCTCTCTGCAAGTTTTTACGGGGGCAGCCAGCAAGGGTTGAATTCAACCTGTTTCTTTCACTCTAATTATCGTCACTGCAAATACAAGTCATTTGTATCGAAATCACGGTAGCTGCGCTTACCAAAGCCTCTAAATATTTCTTGGAGGAGTGGAATATTTGGCCGATCGGTAAATATTTCAGCCTGGTGGACAAGAGCTTCTCTCACCATCTGGTACCCGTTGACCACCACGAAAGTCAGACTGCCAAACTGCACGCTGAAGATGTTCCCATACCGACGAGTAAGCTGAAAGAGAGTTCATCGCCTTCTGAGAGCAAGGAGGTGGAGGTTTTCAAAACTCACTTGGACGAGACCTCCAGCACTGGCATCCAGCTTTGAATTCAGTCCTGCTTGGTGCCAGGGGGCTTAAGAAAAACCCCAACCCCAGTCTGCAGGTCCCATCCAACCTGAGCTATTCCAAGGCGGCTGGGGAGGGCATAGGAGATGCTATGAGCGGTAGTGAGCGGTAGTGTGGGAACGATGGTTTGCTTTCTTGCTCCAGCCACCGCGTTTCGAAAGGGTCCCACTGCTGATGGCTAGAAACCCACTTCTAGTTTCAAGCCTGAACGCGTTTATGGCTAAATTCTAGCCAGGTTCCCCCCTGGACTTTGCTGGCGTTGGTGTCTCCTGTGCAGCGTTCAGATGCCGAATGTGTAAGAGCCAAGGGCCAGCGACACCACCCCGGGGGCCCCGCTCTGCCGCGGGGCTCAGGCCAGCCCCTTCTGAGCCCACACGAACGGACACACGTGGTCGCCCTGAACTGCCGTGGTGAGGCAGGAAACCCGTGTGAGGCCAAGTGGGCGTCTCAGTACTTGTGTACACGTAAATGAGTGCGACTAATTTTACTGATACTAATGTGTGTGCTGACAAAACATCCGGAGCCTCAGCCCTCCCCAGGGGCTCCCTCAGGGGACTCCCATGCTCATGGCCTGTGAAAACCTGGGGTACACAGGCGGGCGCCAGCCTGCTGAGTAAAAGCAGGAGAGAAGTAGTCGCCATAAAGGATATTTGCAACCGGCCAGCCAGAACTTTTCCCTACGCTTTTTCAGAGGCCCGTGCGCGGCATGTATAAAATCTCTCTCTTTTGCTGGCCTCGGTGGGAGTCAGAGCCCTGGAAACCCTCCCGGAGCGATCACTGCTTCTTTCTGTGGCACAGAAGCCACAGGGATGATCAGCTCAGGTTCTCAAGCGTTTCTTTCAGACGCAACGGGGCAAACCGCTGGCCTCTGAGCAAGGACAGTTTCCAGAGGTGATGTCCACAGTCCAAGCAGTTCATCCCTCACGCAGCTCTTGCCATCCCTCCCCCAGCCTGGCCCAGCCCCTCCGAACCCTGCCTGCGCTCCAGCAGAAAACGGTCATGGTCAGATGGGAAGGACGAGGAGGAACATGTAGGTCTTCCTCCGTTACAACTTTCTTTCCCATTGGACCTTCCTACCCCACGGAAGAGGAGGTGATAGTAAGAGATAAACCCAAGAAGGGCCGTCTCTCCTGCACGGTTATGACACAGCTAGTTCTTCAGAGCCTGCCCGTGCTTCGCAGGGTTGGCGACAAGTCACTGAAGAGGTAAAATATTGTTAGTAGGAGAAATGTCCATGGAGCTCTTACCTTCTGCAGAGCAATGTGGAGGGGCTGCTTAAAGTCCACAAAGGTTCCCACGAGAGGAAAGAGCTGTGGCCCTGGAGGGAAATTCCTGGGACGTCTCTTTTTCACAAGGTCAATAAGCAAAAGAAAAGTGACCAGAACCACCAGAAGCGTCCGACTGTTCACCTTTTCCAAGAGAGAAACCAAATCGGGCCAAAACTGAAGCTCCATCTTGGCTGATGAACTCATGGATTTTCATCCCAAGAAGGGACTTGATGCTGGCGTTACATTTGCTGAAACAGGAGTAAGAAAGGACTGGAAAGAAAACAAAACAAGCTGAGATGCTGGTAGCTTACTGGGGACAGGACCTGCCATGGAGGAGCTGCTTTCTCATGCGCAGCTACTGCCAGACCACCTCCTGGGTAACTAAGTTTAAACACCGGGGTCTCCGAAAAGAACCCCAAAACCTCAGATGTTTGGCCAAACAAAAGCAACCTTGCAGTCCTTTAGCTTTGCATCTCTGTCAACTCCCTAATTTTCTTATGGAGGAGTACTCCTCTCCTCTGCCCGTAACAAGGAGCTCCTTTATACAGACACCTCGCTGGGATTACAAGCATTACAAACATTTGAGGTTAGGTGAAAGCAGCTTACTTGGCTAATTACATATGGTGGGCGTTGCATAATGTAGAAAAACGGTTAAGGCATCTGAGGTGATGGACACCATGCAAGTCGCTAAGGGGCTGATCCTGTTAAGTGCTAAGCACCGTCTGCAAGGGGCTGGATGCCTTCAACGCCCACCAAAGCCCGCCCAGCTTTGCCGGAGTCGCCAGGTGAAGTTCGGACAAGGGAAGCACTGCGAGAGCCCAGGGCTCTGCCCAGCCACTTAACCGAGAGCTAAAGGAGCTTAATTTCGAGAGTGAGAACATAGGCTCAGGCGCTCGCCAGCTGAAGGAGAGATTGGAACTTGTGCATTTAGATCTCCTGGGTTTTCCGAAAATCTCCTTTGAATAAAGCTTTGCGCCGTGCAGGGGGAAGGCTGCAGTGGGCCAGTGGTGACCTCTGTGACCACGCATCGACCTCGCGTCGGCTGCCAGTGTTTTAGCTACAGCTTGTTCCGGCTCTGTATTTTCTTTTTAAGAGATTTACTTTGCAAACGATCTGAATTTATACTGACGCAAAACTGTCAGTAATGATTTTTCAAATTATTTGCCTAGAAGTTATGGTGAGAAGCACAGAAGAATGGTAATTTTTATAGTCTTCAACATTTTTCAGAAAGCTTAAATGTTTCAGAAAAGAAATCACAAATGTTCATGGGAAATAACAACTGGGAAAAAATGTGGTATTGCCTAGACTTGCATTGCTCTTAAACGCTCTGCTGCCCTTGTCTTCCATTACCTTGTGTCGTGGTTTAACTCCGGCTAGCAAAATATCACGAAGCCGCTCTCACAAATCCTCTTCCCCTCCTCCAGTGGAGGAGGTGAACTGGAGGAAAAAGAAATAAGG
>NW_010246436.1:0-5488 GCF_000690775.1 Eurypyga helias
CTCTCCATTCTCCCAATCCCTGCTAGGGGAAAAAGGAAGAAAAGGAAGCTAGCTCAGGACTCTCTTGTCTTGAGTGGACACCTGAACCACATGGTTACTCTGCAAAGCACACTCTGCTTCCTTCTCTTCTCTTCAGCATTGCCTTTCAGAAAGGGGTTGGGTACTCACAAAGTGGCTGCTGTATGAAACTGCATGTTGGACACGTGGAAACATTCTACCCAGTGGCGTATTGAAGACAGAGTGCAATGCATCTCTAGGGGACACTCAGAGTTACTTAATTAGCAGTGCTAATATTATTAAACTTCTAGTTCAAAAACTTTGTTTAAAAAAGAGGAATAACTGTGATAAAATCTTCATTTTCGTTCTCATTCACAATTAAGTGCAGCAGGTTCTAGTAACTGGTTATTTGAGAAGCATTTCAAAGCTAGGTACAAAATTTAAAATTACTTGCATATGTATCACAAATTTTATAGAGAAAGGAATTTATATGTTTTACACAATGTCCTTTAATTCTTATTAACGGTAATGGAAGTTGTGAACAATGTATGAATTTTTAAGACCAGCTGCCCAGAAATCTGTCTGTTTAAACCTGTGTTCTTTTACATTTTAAAATAAAATTCATAAATCATAGGACGACAAAAGAAATGAAGCAGTTCAAACACAGGGAACAGACTAAGAAGTTAAATAAGAATGCTACAGAAGTATTAGTCTGTTTTCACTCTCATACGGTTAGTGTAATGCACTTGAATTATGACTGTATGACTATCTTCTCTACTTGCTTTTTTAATTTTCTATGGTCAACATTATATTGAAATTATTGTAAGGGCAAACACTATTGTACAGTTACAAGTACTTTCAATAGGTTAAGTATACAGTATGAAGTCTCTACTGTTGCTAAGTAAATGTCATCTATCCCAAAACCCACCAGCAAATATTGATCAAGAATCTCAAGCTTTTCAATGAGCTTCTAAGCCAGACTGAATTAGTTCATACAGTTTTGGAACACTTATAGATCCAATTACATCACTATATGTTGTTAGGGTAACTAAGGATGCTGAATAATTTTTATAATTTTCAAGAGTGTAGAAGATGGCTACCCGACAGGCTACATGAACAGGTTACTTTAAGATAAGGTAGTTTGCATCTCCTTCATGGAAAAACATGAACAAAGGTAATTCGTGAGTACTGAGGGATCTGGCTGAGGTTAGTTTGTGCCCACTCTCAATAATATCTGAACAATCATGGCAACTGGGATAGGTACCTCAGGATTGGAAGAAGGCAAAAGTTAGTCCTACCTTTAAAAAGACCAAGAAAGAGGACCCAAAGAACTATGAGCTGTTCAGTTCCTGGGAGGATGGTGGAACAACTAATCTTGGAAATCATTTCCAGGTACATGAAAAACAGGAAGGTGAACAGAATTAGTCAGCATGGATTCAGCAAGAGGAAGTCATCCTTGACCAACCTGATAACCTTCAATGATTATGTTATTCTCTGAATATCATAAGTTCGCATAGCAGGAGGCTTTGTTAATAATTTTGAAACTTGACCCTGCAGTAAAGGCAGTTACATAGCCCACATGATTTCTTTCATGACTATTTCTCCATCTTTTCATTCTCATTCCCTTTGCATTCTAGCTGGTTTTAATCCTGATGAACAGGTATGACCAAGAATGTCCCAGCTTCCATTGCTGCAATCACAGTCCTCCAAGAAGGTGTTTCTTTTGTGGGTCAATAGATTATTGCCCTATGTTTCACTTTGTGCAGTGACATAACCAAAATGGTTACACTGAAAAAAAAAAAAAAAAGCTCTGAGAAAAACATCTAGCATTCCTCTCTTCACCTAACTGATCTATCTGACAATCTGTGACAACAGAGGGTGAATATGAGTAGCATAGTGGAGGGGTTATAGGATGTATTAGCACTCCAGTCCTGAGTCATTACCTTTCCACCTGGTTTGTCACAAACCATAATGTACTTCGTGTTAATGGCAAAAACTGAGTTCTTGATCTGCAGGTGCTGTGTGATAGAAGGTCAACTTTCTGAGGCTGCTAAAAGCTATCATTCCCTACCTAAAAGTGGATACATTCCTGCACATTAAAGGTTTATCTAGTCAAGAATTATGTCTCCAAGAGGGACTCGGAAAGAACATTTTAGACAAGGTGTACAAACAGGGTAAACATGTTTTACCATGAAACTCTCCCAGCCTCCCCAGTTTCAGTGAACTGTTAGGCATTTTTTCATATTTTTTTAGTGGCCCTTGGTAGATTTTTACTGCATGACTTTGTTTTCTGAGCACTTTTTGTTCACTTTAACATGCATATTGTTCTGTAACAAGAGATTTCAAAGCCTGATTATGAATCTGTGAAAAGCTTTTCTTCTGTGAGAAGCTTCATTCTTTTATTTTAAACTTGCCACCTGTCATTTTATGCTGTCTAGTTCTTGCAACATTGAACAATCATTTCTTGTTTCCCTTCCTTATAACTGCTGTGAATTTATAGGTTTCTATTATAACGTTCCCCATTCCTTTTTTTTCCTTTCAGGAAGATGCCCATCTGCTTTACCCTTCAGTGTCATGCTGTCACAGCCAAAGGACAGACTCAAAGTGAGAATGCCTCAGCTCAACAAGACATCTGCTTGTCTAACCTTTTTTCTCAGGTACCTTCAAAGCTTTGGACTTAAAGCTAACTATGTTATGCCTTGATACACCACACATAGATACATCATTATGATCCATACCAAGTTGTAAGATAAAGTTCTGATTATATCCTTTCCCCTTTGGAAAAGAAGTAACTAATGGTACCTGAAAGATCAGGCCTCTGTGGAAATTATAATGCAGAGGCTTTTCCTTAAGACAGTGAAGCCATCAGAGTCCATTGTGGTGGGAGGTGTCTTAATAGATTTAATTAATGATTGCAGTGATTGCCATAAAAGTTGTTGAAATAACTGTGAGAGCAAAAGCTCACACTGATAGAGAAGGCATGCACAGCAATGTCATCAAGCACTGCTCCTGGGATAACAGCCAGGATGGAGGTAATAATTCCTGACAGAAACCAGGGGATGAGAACAGTCCAAAAGGCATTCATTCATAATGCAAAAGACTTTCAAGCGGGGTGGGGGGGTGTTGGTTTGAAGGAGAAGTTCCAGAAGTACTGAGCAAGGTGAAACTTTACAAATTCTCATATCAGGGGCAATTTTTGAATGTGGAAAGAGCCTAACAATAGAAAAGTCATATTTAATGTAATGAAGAAAACAGATGTGTGAATCTGTGCCTATATTTAATCCTTCTAATCTGTCAAGACTTTTTTCTGACTATCAGGAGGTGCAGAAGCTGTGGAAGAACTTGGTTTGGTTAAACATCTAGATTTAGAAATATAATTAGATGACAAGAAATTTTTAGCTTCCCTTAGTCTTAGATATGTTAGACTGTCTGTACACTAGTGCGTACAAAGATGAAGGTCTCAGTGTACAAGGAAATGTGCAAAATGTATTGTGAAGGAAAGTGCCAGCTATGAACTGCTTAAAGTTTAAGTAGAAAAGATGGACAGAGAGTAGAATAAAAGAAAAATCAAGGAATAAGAAAAAACTTTACATAGCTGTCAGGTTCAAGAGGCAGTGTACTTAGAAACAGTGCCAGAAGTTACACTGCCTTATTTTAAGGTTAATAACTTGACTCTTGGATCACTTTATGCTGTATATGACTTTGCATTTCTAAATAAACTGTATGTTGCCATATCACTACCTTTTTTTGGCTCAGTCTACATGAATTTTCACAGATAAGCTTGTAGAGTAGAATTTCACTGTGTGAAAATATTTCTGGAAATTTGATTGTAAATTGTTCTGAGTGTTCATTGAAAGCTTTTATACTTTCAACATCTCAGAAAAGCTTATCTGTATAAAATTTGTTTTCTCCAAATAATTGCAAGTAACATGGTAGTATACCTAGGCAAATGTACAGGTCAAATTACTGAACTAAAATATTTATACATATTATACAAACAAACAAACCCCATAGAAATCCCCTTTCCAGTAATTTTGATAATAAAGCAGCCTACTTACAAATATTTCACAATTAGTGAAAGCACCTTAACTCACTGAATAAAAGTTCCTTTTTGGGTAATGTTGAGATGTAGGAAGGTGGTTGTTCTAAGTACATTCCAAAGAGCAACGGTCAGGTTGAACAAGTCAATGCTTAAAAATACTTGTCCTGTGTAATGTAAATCTTGGCAAATGAAAGCAAAATCACTGTTTTCATATCTGTCTGGGAGATGAAATTCCTCCTAGGCTCAAACTGAAGATTTGCACCTGATACTTCAAACACGATTGTTTCTGAGAAAATATTTCTTCATGTGTCTGGGACACTCAGGTGGGAAACATTTGACACTAAAACTTATCAAAAGTGGGAGAGAGTATTGTATGTATGAATCAGATTGAAAAAAAAGGTTGTAAAAAGATTTGTTGTAACTAGCAGACGGCATAGAGCCATGCCATATCAGCATTTGCCTCCTTTGGCAGCGGTGAAGAAATTGACTGTTAGGTTGCCAAAATTGCAACAATACCAGGATTGTGTCAATGAGGAACGTTATCTTTTTACTGAAGATATGGTCAATATGGGTTATATTTTGCTTGAAAATAAGGTTCTATTATGGTGAAACTGAATGTGAAGTTCCATTATTTTTAATGCTATGTGGACTACAAAAGAATAAAAACATGCCCAGCTAATCCAGAACAGGTATGAACATGTGATCTTGCTTCTGTAAAATTAAGCAGAATATACAAAGAAATTTTTATGCAATCTTTGTGTTTATGAGAATACAGATAAATGCTTTGGCATAAACCTATTGTGACTGGATCATATCTGATCCAAAGTAGAGTGCACTGGGACCTCCAGACTTACATTTTTCCTGAGCAACTGTGAAATGGCAGACAGAGCTGAACTTGGTCACAGCTGTATGTCACATGCTCATGGCACACAGCATTTAGATGCCCTAAATCCAGATTGACTGTCTCATGGAAGTGTGATAATAATTGGATTGCCTTAAAAGGTTAGTATCTAAGGACACTCTGAGATACTCTAAGGTATCTAAAATAGCTGTATATACGTTGCAGATGTGTACAATCAGGCCTGGCATGCAACTGGCCTTCTGAATGGGACCTGGAAACTAAGAAAAATATGTCAGGGAGTCTGAAGTTTCACCAGGCACTGGGCTGCTGGATTCAGCCCTTAGAGTTAGAGACAGTACTTGTAAATTCTGTGATACTGAACTCAAAATGTTGTGAGAATATGACTGGAGCTGAGGCGAGCTGAGAGTCAACACTATCATCTGTTCTGTGGTATACTGTTCAGTATTATAGTGTAAAGCTTTCAGTAATAACACCATGTTGATTGCAAAACCATTTTTATAGTGTACTTGCATAAATAATCTTGATAACGAAAGCATATAAATATATGATGTTAAACTATTATTCACTTCTGATACAGCCCAGGATAC
>NW_010246437.1:0-2000 GCF_000690775.1 Eurypyga helias
GCAACTCTCAGCACAGCTGGGTGCAATATTCCAGTCAAACCACAGACCCTTAACATTCATGTACAGAAAGCTGACAGAACGTTCTCGTATGAGCATGGACTGTATAAAGTTTCATTTTATGCTTAAAGCAATTTTAAAATACTTTAAAAACATATCTATTGATATTCTTCCCCCTAAATTTAAAATACTTTTTAAACCACAGATGTGATAGTTTTTGGTATAAAAGAATGACAGAAAATACATAAATGAGTCCATTTTTAACGCTGTTTAAAAAAATGCTAATGCCTAGTCTGTGACAGACAGCTCTCATTCTCTCTCTGTTGAGGGAGGGCAGGACATGGGAGGAACGATCTAGGTAACCTAAAAGAAAAAAATTAAGAAACCCCCCCCCACACACAAAACGAACCAATCAACAACAAAAAAACCCAGTGGCTCCAAAATTTCCTGACAGGTAACAAGAATGCCTGATAATGATGTAATGAGAAGTGAAAATAAGACTCCCACTTCTAGTCTAAAATGTAGTTGAAATTACTCTGTAGCCATTAACACTAAACTATCGTGTTGTACATTTTTTACATTGTTGTCATATCACTAAGCAGCAGATTTACGGCTCCACTGTGCATTTCTGTACCTTAATTTTTACGGATTTCTTTTAAATGCAACCTTTATTTTGAATGTTGGTAATATTCAACTTTGGGAAAGGGTCATCCTAGTACTAACGCTGGTAGAATGAGTCTCCTTAACACATACTTCCAGTCTTGAGTATAATTTTTTTCTTGGAAAAAAGTCATACACATAAATCCATTTTATCATTCCTATTAAATGCCAAAGAATGCACTACATTAAAATGTAGCTCAAGGTCACAAAAAGTCTTGCACAATTAAATGTATTACAGCATCATGAAGGGTTAAGCTCACCAACAGGTGATTTTTCAGTTAAACAGACACTCCTATTGAAAGTGTACATCTGCAATGTGTTTCCCTTTTACAGGCATACTTGCACTTGAATTCTTGTATATATGAAAAAAATTATCCAAGTAATTTATGTTTATAGAAAGATGCATAAGATTTTAATCCTGCAAAATTCACAAGTTCTGACTAATAGCTTATTGTAAATATTATCTCCTTTCTGAACGCTCAGCAACGCTCTGAACATGAACTTATTACAATACATTATTTTAGCTGATCTTCTAACACCCATCTGCTGAAAGACAAAGTGTTGAGAGGGAAAAGAGAAAAAAAATGCTATAAAACCTGAAATGAAGTAGTATCTTAATTTTAAATAAATAAATATAAAGAGCTGGCAAGGAAGGATGCCATGCTGGGCCTTGTTCTCACCAACAGAGAGGGGCTGGTGGGGATGTGAAGCTCAAGGGCAGCCTTGGCTGCAGCGACCATGGAATGGTGGAGTTTGAGATCCTTACAGAGACCAGAAGGCTGTGCAGCAAGCTCACTACTCTGGACTTCAGAAGAGCAGACTTTGGCCTCTTCAGGCAACTGATTGGCAGAGTTCCATGGAATGAAGCCCTGGAGAAAATAAGGGGCCCAAGAAAGCTGGCGAGTATTCAAGGACCTTCTTCTCCAAGCTCAGGGGCGATGCATCCTAATGAAAAGGGAGTTGGGTAAAAATGCCAGGAGGCCTGTGTGGATGAACAAGCAGTTCCTGGACACACTGAGGTGCAAAAAGGAAGCCTACAGAGGGTGGAAGCAGGGACAGGGAGACTGGGAGGATTACAGGGAAGTTGTCTGACAAGTTAGGGACCAGGTAAGAAAAGCCAAAGCCCTGACAGAATTAAAAACCTGGCCAGGGACATCAAGGCCAACAAGAAGGACTTCTATAGATACAGAGGGGATAAAAGGAAGGTCAGGGAAAATGTGGGCCCTCTATTGAAGGAAACGTGAGAGCTGAGGAACCTGAAGGTACACAAGTCCATGGGACCTGATGAAATACATGCAAGGGTCATGAGAAAGCTGGCGGATGAGGTTGCAAAAACTCTATCC
>NW_010246438.1:0-2335 GCF_000690775.1 Eurypyga helias
CTCTTTCCTGGCCGAATCCAGCACACCAATCAAATAATTTATTCTTATAACGTTTGGTAAATTCCTAATGAAAATAAACATAAATACAAGGTAAGTATCAGATTAAGATGAACATCTGATCTAACATCAAGAAAAAGAGAATAGTGGTGAATATTAAAGTTCAAATACCACCTTGCACTGGGATTAATTTTAAAACTACAAAACTCAGGTGTGAAATCTAGTACAATAATCTGAACATCAAAAACAAACAAACAAAAAAGAATACCCTTGAATAAGCAAAAATAAGAACTTGTTTTCTCTCTGAACAGTAAGACTTCTTCATTTGAGTTCCTGAAATACTAGGGACAACCAAGGAGAAGGCAAAAATAGCACTGGAAATTTCATATTTAGCTCACAATATATTCCAGACTTCAGGCTTACCAAAAGACCTCAGGAATAGCATTTTGAAGACATCAAGACTGAGATAAAATTTTAAATAACTTGCTTCTTTTGTCAGTCTTATCCAAGACTAGGTCTATCCTGTTTTCAGTATTTCACAGTAAAAACAGGAAAATGAAAGGAAAAGACATGGAGGCAAACAGCTCTGGTGCTAGCAGAATCTGCAACGCTCTAGCATGGTACACTGAACTGGGTACATCTCAGGGGAGCTGAGAGAGCCACCAGGAGCCCACAGCTCATGTGACAGCAACTGACAAGACCTGGGCAGGGCCAGGAACAACGGCAGCCAAACCCCCACACGTTAGAGAAACCCCTAGAGAGAACTAATGGCCAGGGTGGGCAAATGGCCTGGGGCGGCAGCTTGAGCAGGTACGGTGCTGTAACTCTGACAGCCAGACCAGTAAGTAATAGTATCTACCCAGCAGAAGACAGCCTCTCTAAACTCTACACCCACCACAACTGACAAAGCTTCCTAGATGAAGCTCCAGTAGGAACACACTATCACCCAGGTGTCAGGCTGCAGGGCGTGCCCTGCTCTGATGCCAGTAGTAAGCTCACCTGTGTGAGGCATGCCGAGGTAGAGGAGCTCCGCTGCTTAGTGGCAGAGCACAGTGAGGAAATGAGTAGGGTTGAGGAGTATCAGGGAGTTTGAGACACAGACTACTGGAACCGCACCCTACTTTCCCTGAGACAAACCTATCAGGCTGGCAAGACACATCATAGGGAGGATTTCCTATCCTCTCTCCACCCAGCAGAACACAATGACTTAAGGGATAGCCATATTCAGGCAGGCCAGAGGTTTCGCAGAGCCAGAGCAGCCCAAAGAAAAGCAGAGGCACATGCCAGGAGATGGCAGCTCTCACCAGCAGGGCTCACTTAGCTTAGACACTGCCACCAGCAACCGCGGGAAATTTAAACGGTGCCAGGGTGCGGCACAGCAGTTTCTGCAGGAGGACATATCTACAAAGGAGGGGCATTCTATATACCCGAGAGTCGAAATCTGAAAGGATGCTTAAACCCACAACTAATCATTGTTGCTGTCCCACAGCTTTGCCCCAAGCACAAAACTCCACACACTCTGATCCTTTCCCCAATTCCTTAGGCATAAACTTTTGACCAGGTCTAGGACTAGGGCTGGATTCAGCCACACCCAGACTTCTCTTTGAGGAGTTTAGAAAGCAAGGGGGTCCACTCTGAACCTCGTGACCGAACGGGAGGAATTTCCTTGTCCCTTTTCCCTAGTCCATATCACAACAATCCAATCCTGCTCTGATTTCCCTGACTCTGTAAATAATTTTTATTTCATGTACAAACTATTTTAATCCATTGCTAATTTGATTTTGCCTTTGTATGCTTTTCCGTGTCAAATAAGTTACTAGAGTAGACCTTGCCACCGAATTCCGTTGTCACGCTTCTCACAAATTCATATTAAAAATAATAGCTTTTCCCCTAATATTTGTGACGCTGATCTTTTAAGTGGCCTAAACCACTCAGCATAGTCCCCCTTTCGTGACAAAATTGGCGTAGTCGGCAGGATGGCAAATGGTACCACTGATTACTTACGAAAGCATGGAATAAGCCCTGAGTCCCAGATTCTCAGAAGAATGGGCTCGTGAAAATTGGCATGATTGGAAGCTGTAGAGAAACAATTAGAGGAGGCCAGGGAACATATGAAGGACAGAAAAGGAATTCTTTTTAAGATGCTAGGTACCTGCCTAGAAGCTGCTAATCAGTCTAAGAAAAATCTCCTGGAAGCTGCTTGTCAGGGTAAAAAGGATGGTAGCAAAAGGGAGCAGGACCTAAAGGTAGAGATAGAAAGCAGGAAAACAGCTGAACTAATATTCTCTTTAAAAATTGAGCAACAGCAAAAAGAGCTGCTGGAAGAAAAAGAGAAAAG
>NW_010246439.1:0-1850 GCF_000690775.1 Eurypyga helias
GAACAGCGCCGGCCGGCCGTGCTCCGCGCGCCGGCCCGTGTCCAACGCAGCTGCTACCTGAAGCAGGCGATCGTTTCTCCTCCCGCGTCGTAACGGTTTCCACACAGAACACTTGGCACCATGAAACAGTAACAAAAGACGGACAAAAACAGTTTACAAAATTCTGGAAAGTTACACCCAAACCTAGCTAAGAACTTCACATTCAATCCTTAATATTACACGGAAAGAAGGATTATAGGAGTAACAAAGTGAGACTGCTAATAGGTGTGCTATATAGTTTGCTATATATCTGTGTGCAGGATGGCACCGCTCTGTAGCGTCCTCCACGCTGGCTGCTGCCGTACACGGAACGACGCCTGCTACGAGCCCCACGCCCAGGGCTGCTACGGCACGCGCAAGCATTCCTACCGGAAAGCAGATTCGGCCTAAGTTTTGGTCAGGTTTATAAATTATTTATATATCTGTGTATATATACAGGTACATACATATATATACAGGCACACATATATGTATGTATGGGAAGCAGCTGCTGTGATTCAAACACCACGTGACATGGCAGAGGAGTAAGTAACATGAGGAAGAATTATAAAAACGAAACCCCGAATGCTCCCGCCAAACCACAAACCGTCAGCCTTGGTCGACAAGGCAACACCGTGTCACACCACCAGCACCTCCGGCCGTACGGGCCCGTGTCCGAAGCCCCAGCGGCGGGGACCGGCGCGCGAGGCCTCTGCAAGGCTGCAGGGTGCTGGGGCAGCCTCTCCCCGCCGACAAGCACTTAGTGACGCTGGAGGTCGGGAAGTCTAAACCGTAACATCTCCGCTGTCTACTTAGAGTTTTGGCAACAGAACCGTGACGTATATATAAAAAATAATCACACGTTTCTACTTGATGTCCCACGAACATACACGACAGTGAGGTATGTGAGGCTTCTCGGAGCAGAGTCCAGACGCCGAAGCAGAGTGTACGACCAGCAGTCTAAAATGTGGCACTCGGGACTCGAGTTATCGGCACAGTCGCTGCGATTATGTATGTCAGGATGCTGCGTGCTCCCTCCCTCCCTGCTACAGCGCGGTTTCACGGAAAATCTTCTCGTTCCGCAGGCATCTTTTTCCTGTTGCAGAATTGGCATTTTTTTAAGAAGAGAAATAAACACAGGGGAAATGATGTAGAAAATATAAACGTAGAGGAAAAAAGATGATATTTACCACCACATCACTGCACGACACAACACTTGTGCACATTTGCAATAGGTTTACCTGCCCCAGCAGCTATTCGAAAGGACAGGAACACAGGCTGCAGCAAGGCAGGGAAAAACAGAAGTTACACGTTTGAAACACTCATTGTTTTACAGTCAGCAGTAAACCCAGCAAACAATCCCTTCCGCCTGGAAACAACACGACGCGGCCACTTTTGGGATTAATCTAACTACAACATGCACAAGAAAATCCATCATCTACCACCACGGATCCACTACGAATCCCTGCTCCCACTGAAATCCAAGGGAAGATTGGCCACTGCAGGGGAGTGGGGGGGGGAGTGTTGGGCCCCAGACACAGCTCCTGTCCCAGAATTAGCTCCATGGAGTGCGCCCCGCTGAGAGAATTCGGGTGACACCGGCTGCAACATGGGAATCACCCCCATCCCTGGGCTGGCTGACCCCAGCTGCGCCCCGGGGAGTCAGGAAGCGCCGTCCTTCAGGACCTGACCGGGGTGATCCGGGGCCTGGATCTCAGGAGCACCCCTCCTCAGAAACCCCCCCGGTCCCTCAGGAACTCTGCCCAGGGAGGGGAAGACAGGCGGGTGGTGCGGGCTGTAGGTGTACACCCCCCCTTCCCCCACCCCCCGGG
>NW_010246440.1:0-5729 GCF_000690775.1 Eurypyga helias
CCCAAACCGTTCTGTGATTCCCTCCTTCTCTCCTCCCCTGCAGGTCTCCCCCCACACTAGCTCTCTACCAGCCATACCGGGTGCCCATAGCGGTCTGTCAGCTGCGTATTGACCTGCTTTACAAACACACTGCTGAAACCCCCAGGTACCGCTGCTGCCCCTCGTCTGCTCAGGATCCACCGTCTGCTCTTCAACGCGGCTCGGGGAGGAATGGCTACAGAGACAAGGCCAGGCATGCAAACAGCTCGGTTAATGCTACAAAAATGCACTGAGTGCATTCCTGTGGTATACACGCTGGAGAGGAGTTTGCTTTCTTCTCTGGGCGTACCTGCCAGAACTCCTCCACCAGGCTGAAGGGAGGTATCCAGCCTCCTCAGTTGCCTTTGGGGAGGGTCTTCTGACTGTCCAGTCTTTGCACGGGTCCATGTTTCCCTCCAGTCAACGCACTTGGGAGGGGCTGAGTGGGACAGAGCCTTAGGAACACGAGGGAGTGATGTCACATGGAAGACAAATAGATTATTTATTTCTAGGAGCCAGTGATGCAATTTAAAACGAACCTTTCACCAGCAGAAACACAGACAATTACCTTACCCAAGCAAACACCCTGCTGTTCCTCATTTTGAAATGCTCTATTTCGCCTTTGTGCCAAAAAGCCCTCATCTGGAGGGCACATGGAGATGCCATGTTGGCACCAGGAGCCAACTCAGCGAGACTCTCTTCCGAAGCGATTTACTACAGCCCAGCTCTTTGGTAACTTAAGGATTAGGAAAGAAAAGGGACACAAATCTTTCCTAATGTTTATTTCCAAGAGCTCTACGTGGAGCCAAATTAGGTCTGTGGTAAGAGAGACTGAGTAGGTCACAGATTAACAGTGTTGCAACAATTAATTTATCCAGCGCTCCGAACAAACCACACGGCAGAACTCTGCGTCACAGGCGCCCGAGCCCTGAGTCTGCGCAGGCACCGAGTGGCGGTTCTTGGGTTTGTTTTTGTTGGGTTTAAGCCTCCAATTGTACATGAACTCTGGCTGTCTGACAAAGCAGGCGAAAAACTGCAATCGCCGCTCCTCCCCGCCAACGGGGCTCTCGGCAGACGCTGGGCTGAGCACAAGGGACAGGAAAGGCCGTGCCAGCTCCCCAGGGCATCTCTGCTCAGCCACTCATCAGCTGGAAATACAGGCTGGAGTCCGGTGTTCCGGGCTCCCTCTTGGCAGCGTGCAGCTCATTTCAGTCTCCAGGCCCGCTCGCTCCAAACCCAAACCAAGGTAAGGGTGCTCCTGTATCCCAGCCTCCCGTCGAGGAAAAATGTCTTTTGTATTGCAGCAACACAAATGCCTCCTCATCATCCTGCACCGCTCAGTACACTCCTGTACTGCAGCTAGAGCGCGAGAACAGGACTCGCTTCACCCAGCCACGGATACCCGCTTGCGTACCCGAACCTGAATCGGCTCTCTACGGATCTTGTAAAGTCAGCAGAGAGAGTTTCACCTCTGTGCTGGAAATCATTCCAGTCCAAGGCAGAGATCCATACTATGCCTTCCATTTCCAATGAAAACACACAGGCAGAGGAGGAAAGCGGCTCTGAGCGCAGACAGTGGCCGATACATGGCGCCTGGTGCCGTTAGCGATGGCGGAGCCATGACAACACTTGATCTGCACCAAGACATAAAAGCAAGTGAATTCTGGGGTAGCTCTGAAGACCTTTCCACATCAGGGAAGGCAAATATAGGCCTCTCAGGTTTATTACAGAATAGTGGTTTTTCAATGTATGATTTGAAATTTTGGAAGACAGGAAAACTGCTTGCAAAGAGCAAGGAAAAACTAAATGTAATTGGCAAAAAAAATCCGTATCTCTCTATCAAGGCTTTTAGACTCTGCAAACAAAGAAAATGTGATGTTGTAAAATCAGAGAAACTTTGTAATTAACATATCTATCCCCCCTGTGTTTTCAGACATGTCTATTAACTTAAGCAGTGATTTATTTATTATCCTGTAATCTTCTACACACTTAAATAATGTTATTTCGACTTCTACGTCAAGTCCTGGCAGCAACTTCTCCTCCTGGCTATGCTGATGCTGCCCTGTTACCGTTCAGGAGAGCACGCACCGTCCCCTTCAGCCCACCTCTGGGGGGAGGGAGTTCACCCCCAGAGCACAAACCACTGAAGACACTGGTGGTTATCTTCCAGCCCTTACGATCAGTGGAGCTGGCAGATTGCAATGCTACCTTTTCGTTTCTAAACCGAGCAAATTTGATTTGGAAACCTCTCGGCCTCGTAAATGTGGGATTTCACAATGCAGCCTGCTTTTCAGGACAGAACCGTGCTTTAATTGCTGGGGATTATTTCACCATGGCAACCCTGGGTTCAGAGTCAGCCTCCTTGCTGTAGAGCCCAAGATACACAAACGCAGTCTCTGCTCAGAGACCATCAGGGTGCAGACAGGTTTGTCTTTGTGAGAAGCGTTTTGGTCTCCTTAATGCCTCTTTGCCTTGCAAGCTCTCTTTGTACAACAAAGCACATTTATCTAACAATACTAACTAGTTTCCAGTACTCCCGTCCCCTAAAGAAAACCTGCAACAAAGGGGACGTGTTAATATGCAGGTCAAGCTCATCACCTCACCTGCACACTACTACATATTGTAGTAGTACATATGCAGTACAGTATGTATGTACTACATACAATGTCTAACGTACTTGTAATCCGAGTTGTACAATTCCCAACTGTTAAGAGGCCTCAAAAATGTTTAAAAATATACGTTATAATTACACCATGCCGTCTGAAAGAAAGCAGTACAGACTGCATGACGGTGCCCAAACAATCCATGAGAATACTCACTCCTAGGGTCTGTGCTCTCAGTGGATAAATAGGTGTCAACACCCCAGAACGTGGCAGCTTGCAGCTGAGCTCGGTCATAGCCGTCTCTCCTCAGCACCCCAGGGGCACGGAACAGCAAGGGACTGTTCTCTGCTTCGGGCAGGACTGGATAAATTACTATTTAGGCACAGAAAGTGTCTTGCATTAAAAGGATAAACCAGTTGTTTTTGTTTGGGAGTGAAAACAAATTCATCACCTGCCTTGCTACCATTCCACCTCTGAAAATGTCACCTGTATGTCATCACAGGGTGGGCAGGATGGCAACAGCTGGGTCCTTCACATAAACAGTCTGGTTCACATCTAAAAAGTGTGGATTAATAGGACCTTTAATGATCTTTAAGGTCCCTTCCAACACTAACCATTCTATGATTCTATGACAGGCCAGTGCTCGGGCACACCGGGCCGGAGTGTACGGAGAAACACGGGTAACAATGCAGCTACCTCAAACATCACCTTTTTGTAGGAGCCTCAGGAAACCATCTGAACTAGACATACAGCATGGGAAAAGGGCTGTAAGCTGTTTTCAGTATTCATAAGCAATTTCGCATGCCCGCACCTGTAAACTCACTTTTAAAGCACTCTGTGCCAGCACACACATGTGCGTCTTGCACTGAGACACCGTGAGGAATTCAATCACCTACCCAGTCATTAGCTATCGGACAGGTTGGGCAAAGAAATACCAGTGTGAAGAAGCAGCCCCACCTGAAGTTTTCATCCACTGTATCAAGCTCCACACACTCATCTCTCAACTTCAAATTCTCTACAGCATTTTAATTAAGAAGGGTATTTATTTACTGGAAATGCCCGTGGGTCAAGGCCAGTTCTCTCTCAACAGCATCTTTAAAGATGAAAAATGGATCCTTTTCTTAGTATTTTGGCTTTAATTTAAACCAAAGTTAGTTCAGGGAAGTCTCACCTCTCCTGGCATGCCTCAGATCAGATCCTGTGATGAGAAGCGGTGCCCTGCAGTCTTAGTATGAACTCAACCAAAACCACTGAAATCCACAGTTAAAAGGCACAAACTGTCTCCTCACAGGGTAAGACAGAGTTGAAGGTAAAAGGAATCAAAGCATTATCTTAATTAGGTAACTTTCATTAACAAATGATATGTACAAACCATTCGCTAATCTAACCCTGTAGTTAATTTTTAAACTCTGTGACAGAACGATGCAATGCTCTTTGCTCCGTTTTGTCACTCACAACTCATGGCTGTTTCAGTATTTCCTAGAAACAGCACGCTGAAGTTCTGCTTTCTGTACAATACAGGAAGAAAAATCTGTTTAAGATACGAACTCTGTGGAATCATGGGTCAAGGTAAATAATATCTGAATGACTGAAAAAATACCAGGGTGGATAATAGTTTAATTACTGGCACAGTTAGATCAGCCACTGTTAATCAGCTCATGAGACAACAGTGATTCCCAACCCTAATTTATGACTTTTCAGGATACACAGCAAGGGAGACCAAAAAGCTTAGGCAGAAGCACCTTTACAGACACGTAAACATGACAACCCAGACATGAAACAAAGCTTTCTATGTTGAAAAACAACAGAAAAATAAACATTTTGGATGAAACAGAATACAGTTTCCCCGCCATCCAACACAGGCGGTGTTCTCAAGACCGCAGCTTTACCTCTTCCCACACGTAAAGACACTGACCTATTAACAAGCAGAAAAACCCCAAAGCATAGATATATTCAAGCCTGTAGTGTTACCTCCAAGGGATTTGCTGAATTACAAATTCCTCCTTTTAATTAAATGTTGAAAGAGCAGCCAAGAAATTGGTTAAGGAAGACTAGTAGTTTAAAAAATAACTATTATCATAGAATCACAGGGCGGTTTGGGTTGGAAGGGACCTTAAAGATCATCCAGTTCCAATCCCCCTGCCATGGGCAGGGACACCTTCCACTAGACCAGGTTGCTCCAAGCCTCATCCAGCCTGGCCTTGGACCCTTCCAGGGATGGGGCATCCCCAGCTTCTCTGGGCAACCTGTCCCACTGCCTCCCCACCCTCTCCAGGAAGAATTTCTTCCTGATACCCAATCTCAACCTCCCTCTTCCCACTTAACCCCGTTCCTCCTTGTCCTGTCACTACAGGCCCTTGCAAAAAGTCCCCCCCAGCTTCCTTGTAGCCCCTTCAGGTACTGGAAGGTGCTATAAGGTCTCCCCGGAGCCTTCTCTTCTCCAGGCTGAACAAGCCCAACTCTCCCAGCCTGTCCCCATGGCAGAGGGGGTCCAGGCCCCTCCTTATCCCGAGAAGCACAGCTGTATGCTGGTGTGTTTTATTCCCTTGGCTACACGTGCAGATGACATCAGTGTGGATTTGCAATTAATCAGTTCACAAAAGCAGACACCAACCTCTCAGATCCTTCCTCAAAAGGATCCTGAGGATGAGTCAGGCTTTTACACCGGCGTCTGCAGCCCAACATCGCACCTGCAAACGGGAGGGTTATGACCGGCTAACTCGCCGGTCACAGCCTGCGGAGCACTGCTTCAGCTCCTGGAGGAACTCACGCTTCACACGGGGTTTGCAGGTGATGCAGTCTCACTGCAAAGAAACCGAAGATGGTCCCTAACCAGTGACAAAGTCTCTCTCCAGGTGGCAGTTTACTGTCGCTGTTGGGTGACCAGTTACTTCTCAGTATTTAAGTCTCTACTTCAAAAATCAATAGGAATCCTTCTCAAAAAGCTTGTAACTGCAATCACTTAACAGGTTAGTTAGACTACTAAGATGTGTGTTTAAAAAAACCACAACACAACAAAACCAAACACAACCAAACTAACCAAACTTTTTGATGTATTTGAATGACGTACCCAGACATGAAAAAAAGCTTTCTATGTTGAAAAACAAC
>NW_010246441.1:0-1145 GCF_000690775.1 Eurypyga helias
ACCTCCCGCCTCTCTCCACCCCTTCCTTGAAACATTCAAAGGTTTTCAGCAAAAAAAACTTTGAAAAGCTTTTTTTTTTCTGCTTTAAAAGGCTCAGGTTTGGCTGCAAAACATGAAGTGTATAGAGAAGGATATATATGGATATATAAGGGCAGAGATTCTCCGTGTGCATGGCCGGGGGGCTGGTACAAGTCCCCTGTCCCCCAACAATTTGATTTAAACTCATTTCACAACAAAAATCACCCCGGGGGCCCAGCTGCGGTGTCCCTGGGTGCCCCCAAGGGTCCCCAGTCGCGTTTCGTGACACTGCCTGAGTGACGCTGTCCCCTCCCCCCTCCCCGACTCCTCCAGCCTCAGAACGTCAGCCCAGTTCCCAAGTGGGGAAACTGAGGCACGGAGCCCACACAGCCTTCCCGGGGTTGTCCTTCCTGGACACAAGGGAATGCCTGTGACCCCACCATGTTCCAGATGTTTTTGCCATCCTCCAGCTGCTGGGTAGCTCAGGAAGCCATCGCTCCCGTCCCGGATGGGTTTTCCTTCCAGGTCTCTGCTAAACCCATCACATCCGTGGGCGCCGCTCCGCTCTCCTCCGCGGCGAGCTGCTCCCCCAGCAGGCAAAACCGACGGATCTTCCCACCCAGAAAAATCCAGAGGGATTTTGGTCATCCCAGGGTGTGATTTTGACCACCCGGAGGGGGATTTTGGCCCACCCAAGAGATGCTCTGCCAGAGGAGCTGGAGGCTGGTGGGAGCAGCATCCTCATCCTGACTGCTGGGACAGGGAGACCCGTTGCCACCATGGATGGGGCAGGGACGTGTCACCGGCCCCGGTGCCCACTGGGCTGCGTCTCCGCCGCAGCTCGGCCTGTCGGGAAGGAACCTGGGGGGGTACCGGTGGGCTGGAAACACTGGGGAGTGAGAAGTTTCTCCTGGGGTCTCCCTTCCTGCCCCCCTGGGAGCAGGGGGCCATGTGGGATGCTCTGCTCCACCTGTGAGGCACTGCCACGCTTGGAGCCCCGTTGGAGCTGTGTGGGCACATCCCTCTGGGGTGGCACAGCCAGCTTGGCCCTAAAATGGTCCCTTTTCTCCCAAGGCTGGACCCCCTCCCCCAGCATCAGAGCCAGCAGCATCCAGGGCCAGTGTCCC
>NW_010246442.1:0-18661 GCF_000690775.1 Eurypyga helias
ATCCACTCTCCACACAGCCTGTGCTAGAAGTCTAATGTTCTTCTACGTCCTATACAGAATTTGTTAACGGGATGTTCATAAACCTTTTTCATGTGACAACATCACCCCTTAGTTAAAACGGCTCTGCTCCCTTCACAAGTGGTGTACAGTTTTGGATGTGTGTCCTGACAGGTACATTTTCTCTTTTGTTAGGCTGAAGCAACACATACTTGTTTAGAGATCTACCCACCATCATCCTGTTGTCTAACAAGGCATCAACACTCTTCTCTACAGTCATTCCCCCCAGTAAACTCCTACTATACAGCAAAAATCCTTCTTCTTATACCCCAAGCACACAAAAGTCTCTTACGAAGTAAAACTGAATTTCAGTCTATTCCTACAGTTTGCCCTAAACTCTCCAGTACAATATGCTAATCTCCACTTGATGCTGAATATGCCCCCCAAGTGTGTGCCACCAGTACACCTCACTACCTATGTTCCTCTTGTCCACCTTACAACTCATGTATGAAATACAGTATCTTCCACCTTAATTAGTAATTTCTCAAGAATAAACACTCAAGCTTCCAAATTTGTCCATGTTCATTTGCCCTGTTTTATATGACCATGTCAGAAAAAGACCTCTTAGCAGTCACTCTTGCACTAAGTTATTCTGGTGGCTCAAGTCAGATCAAAAGCACTTTCTACCCAGAGCCAAAAAAAAAACCCACCCACCAATGATTAAGTTCTGTCCTTAAGAATTTCTTCAAACAAGTGTTCAATTTAGCCGACATCCTCTACGTTTCCAGAATAAGCACAGCACTGTTTTAGGAGCAAAGTAGTGTAGCCATTTTAATTTCTATTTCAATAATGTCTACAGGCTTCTACTGACAGTAAGACACTGCTGGGCTAAAATCTGCAAAAACATAGTAACATTCCTGTGCCAATTAAAATCTGAACAGGTGAGATAACCACTGGACAGGACACAATTAGGACATAGAAAGGAATTAGTCTAAATTTGCAGACCACAGATGAGTAGCAAAGCCAGACAGAGAACAACCTAGAGGTCTTACAACACTCTGGACAGGAACCCACAAGACAGTTTTTCGGTTTCGTTTATTTTATGTATAGATGTGCCTGATGGGAATATTAAAAATGAGAACAAATGAACAATATAGTCCAACTACAAATATAGTTGTCTCTCTGTGATAACTGTTGCTTCAGTAAGTCACCAAATGAAGAGCAAGGCTTAAAAATCTGCTAGAATGGGCAAATCTGAAACAGTTAGTCTTTTATAGTCTTCCATGTGCTCCAAGTATATAGCACAGTTGATAGGCAAGAATACTGGAAGAATTCAAATGATGCCTTATAACCATTTTTTTTTGCTGCAGGGCAATTTTTAACACAGGCCATTTGCCTATATGAAAAATTCTTTCATTAACATTTTATTACTGCTAAAATTGCTATATATGAGATGTAACTCTAGAATGAGAAAAATTTCTTTCTTATCACAGTGATTAAAGCAAGGTGACACAGAAACCTAAACAAGAGGGGTTTTTTGCAACCTTATATTCAACACCTGTCTAGTCAACAGCCTCAGTGGAAATACCAGGATGTTAGCCACAAGTGAATCTGGGTAAGTAATGTTTGGGGTTTTGTTGTTGTTGTCTTGTTATGGTAGACAGAGAAAACTGAAAGTGCTACCACAACTGAGCTCAGAAATACCTGCACTCAGCTGCAAATATGCAGTAAAGTTAAGCAGTCAGAAATACGCAGGATTAAAATTGACGGAGGTTGTTAAATCAAGAGAGAGGGAGATTTATTCCTCTTTTTACTCACGTTCACATGCTTTTATACCTGCAAGTTTTATTTAGAAGTAGGGTAATGGCATTTGCTTCTAGTTAAAATGCATTAGGGATGCCTTAGTATCAGCAGATCTATCTATTTATTTATTTATTATCTGTAACACTCTCCACAGAGAAAATGAGAACCGTGGTCATTGCTACCTGCCACATTTAACCAGTAGCTCCGCACTGCCATTCCTATTACTCAATGCCCCATGTATTATAAACCACATGCTAGGAACACAGAGCGCTCATCTAAGTGCAACTCCTTTCTCCGTTTTACCCCTATTTTCTGCTAGGGTAAGCAAAATTCTGTCCAGGACTTATACATGGGTTAAGACACCAAAAACAAGGAAACTGACTTTGACCCTCTCTCATTTGTCAGGCCTCTCATCATCAGGAGGTCAGAGTTTAAAAGGAAGAGTCCTGAGAAGCAAGAGCAATGCTTGGGGGCTGGAGAAGATCACTGCTTATGTGAATGTTGAAACTCCACCTTACAGCTAGTGCTTTATTTTACAAGCAGCCCACTGACATCCTTACTGTCCCTTAAGATACGAGTAAGGATGAAAAGATTTCAGCCTAAAACCAGTAGAGCCTGTGCCTACCGACTGCAGACCGCGGTGTGTGGACTGGATAGCTGAAGGGCAGGAGCCCCTACATTCAGCAGTCTGCTGCCAGCAGAACCCCACAGTCCTAACAGAGAAGCACAGAAAAAATCATGCAGGGAGCAGCCTCTAGAAATCTTCAGTTCAACCTCCTGCCCAAAGCAGGGCTACTTTCAAAACCAGATCAAGCTGCTCAGGGCCTTTCTCCATCAACTTCTCAAAATGTCCAGAGATTGCTCAACTTTACTGGGTAATCCTGACAAGGGCTCAGACATAATCATGGTGAAAAAAAAAAAAATAATCCCTTCTATTTAGTTAGAATTTCTCTTGGTGCAATTGGTGACTGCTGTCTTCCACCCTCTCACTGTACCCCAAGAAGAGTTGGGGATGAGGCTATATAGAAAACATGGAACCGTTCAAGCAGTTGAAGCCAGCAATTTCACCTGCCCTTATTCTTTTCCCCAGGCCTACACAAAGCCAGCTCCTTCCGCTTTTCCATCCTATGTGCAAGACTGCATTTATCTTTGTCGAACACGGCAAGTTCCCTGCTGGCCCGTTCTTCCAGATCGCTTACATCCCTCTGAGTGGCAGCCCTGCTCTCCCTCCAGTGCGTTGGCTGTTCCTCCCAGCCTTATGTCACGTGTGACCATGCTAAGGGGACATTCTGCCCCACTGCCCGGATCACCGCTAACAACGCCGAAGAGCAGTAACAAGCCCTGAGGTACGCTGCTTGCCACAGGCCGCTAGCTGGACTTCAGAATACTGATTCAGCCTGAAGGTCCAGCCTGTTTTTCACAAACCTTGGAGTCCCCCCATCTGGCCCATAATGCCCCAGTGTGACTACAAATACGCTATGGGAGATCAATTTCCCTCTGTGCTGGCTTGGAGAATAGCAAGCACGCTGAAGTTCAAAGCTGCACCCCTGCTACACACCAAAGTCAAGAGAGAACAAGTTAAGGGGGGATCACCACTGGGTGAAACTTAGCAGTTGTTTGAGCTAGGAAAAGCTGCTTCATCGTTTCAGAAGCCCAAGGTGTTTGTATGCATGCATCCCAAATGGAAACAATCAACACTGGGGTCACCAACTGGCAATTCCTCCCTCTCTGCTGTATTACCAGTGACAACTTATTCCTTCTGTCCATTTTTTTCCTATGATATTCACTAAAGGGATACCAGCAAGGCCTTTTAACACCTCATTTCTTGTTATTAATTAATTCCCTCTCCTGTGAAGGACAGAGAGCAGCTAAGAAGTGGTCTGTTTCTTCTGTTTAAAGAATGAGCTGTTATAGTTAGCCATCCATCCCAGATGAATCAGACAACAATTCCACCCTTTGGCATCTGCGAACCCATACAATTTTATGAACAAAAATTAATACAAGCCAATGAGATTGAGCTGGCATTTAACTGAGCACTCAGCAATTTATGCACACTGACGACACCCACACACTAATTCTACTAATTTTTATCTTGAGTTTCACATAAATTCCATGACAAATCAAAAGTGAAAAAAAGAACACCCCACCCAACAAATCATTTGGCCTTTTAGCAGGTTTTTTATGTATGCAGAAGGGAATCAGAAGCCTCACTCAAGGTCAACTGTGTTGCCAGAGAAGGCAGTTCAAAACAAATTCCACCTAGAGCACGTGTCTCTGGTCAGATATTCGAAAGGCTGGATAACGCATACCTTACGGACACCTACACTGGAAATGCAAATCCTTTGTTCCACTCCGAGCATTTGTCCTTTTTTACGTAGACACCTTTACATGGATCACATATTCTCAGAAGCTCCGTTTCCAGATAGCTTTATTATACTGTCACTAATTTTTCCAGTCCAGAACTATTTTCAGCTTCAGACTGAATGCTATTTTTAATCTTAAACTCAGGCTCATTGCTAGGCTTCTTTTTATTGTGGACTTAAAGATGCATTTGGGATTGTGCTCATGCTTTTGCAGTGCCAAGAAAATTCTCCTGGTGATCACTGGACTAAATTTACAATTACCATTCTTTTCTCATAAATCTAAAATAAACTATGGTGTTACCCATCAATTTAAAGAAGAAAAAAAAAAAAACACTCTCCAACACAAAACACCAAACCAATTTGGAGTCTTAAACTCCAAATTCAGAAGAGGTCATTTTGTATCAAAAGACATGAGACTTAATTTTCCTCATCTTCACGCCACCCATACCTTATTCCAAGAGGCACCAGCATACATTATACAACTGTCTTTTCAAATGTCCAACTGATCTGACCATACCAATTCCCCCTTCACTTCCTAGTCATCTGTCTCAGCAAACATCAATTAATTTGCGAAGCAGTAATTCCTGGAACTCCAGAAAGAGAGTCTTGTTTTCCAGAAAGTCAGACACAGCAAATTTGAGAGTCCAAGCAGCTTCCAAACTAAATGAGATGGGTCATTACAGAAAGTCATTCTTATTGTTCTTCAGTTATAATCGCATAGGAAAAGGAACAAAACTAATCTTGGGAATAATCAGCTGTATCTATTTCCTGATACACTGTCAAAATTAAAAACTCTGTTTCCTTATGCAAATGGTGTTACTTTTGGGTAAAGCCAGGAAAAAAAAGCCTAAATGTTTCTGTCCCATTTCAGTTGTTTAAAAACATAAAGAACTTCCAGTATATAATGCAGTTAAGGCAGAAGAAAAATCCTGGATCTCTAGGAGGCACTGTGTCCTACTCAACTCTGCCATACCAGAACACATGCTCCCTTCCAACACAAACACACACCCCAAAATCTAAAGGCATCTTCTCATAAATTTAAACGCACACTATAAATAAAACTATCGTATGTCAATCTGATGAGAGATGAGTTGGAAATAACTTGGATAACTTGGAAATACTTCAAATGGCTCTAGTGCCTTGAAGAAGTAATTAACTGTCCTGTGCTTAAACTAAATAATAGAGATGCTTGTTTAAAAGTAGCTGAAATGCATGTTCAGACCTGCCCATAGTGACAACTCTTGTTTGCAGCTCGGGAGAAAAAATTCTATTTAAGGAAAAAACTACTCTTGTGGAAGATGGCTCCAAATCTTTCCTTAAATGAATTTCTACTTAAACTTCTTTCCTTGTGTAAGCCCCACTACACACTGGAGCAGTAAGGTCTCTGCAAAACAAACACTCACAGACTCACAAACTAGGGCTGGACACACAAGCTTCCATTGTTGCCAGTCCAAGTGAACTCCAGGTTGTGTCCCTGGTTGCTCCACCAGAGGACTAGAAAAAAATAGCCCTGTGTTCCCAGATGACACTATTTGTTCCAGAACTGAGGACTAATACCTCTGCCTTTGAAACACAGGAGGGAAGATTTAGCTGTCCTCAGAACAGCATGACAATCACCTACACAAGTGCCGCCATGCTCTGGGAGAATGCTAGGCATTAACCAGCCTGGACCGCTGCTGGCACGCAGCAGCTGCTGACAGCCTGCCAGCTCTGCTTTAACAAAAACAACTTAATTAGCGGCAGCCACAGGCGGCACCGACTGCAGCTCCTGGACAATTTCCACACAGACCTCCATGCACGGGTACAGTCTTTACCCCAGTGTAGCTAGGGCTGCACAACCAAGGCTTTAAGGTATGACCCCGCAGTGCCTATCGCAATGGAAAGCAGCTCTTCAGTTGGGATCCTAACGCACCATCTCACTGCAGCCTGTCTCACTGCTGCCGTAGTTCACAGCAGTACACTGTGGGAACAGCCAACTCAGTACCAAGGGGCTGCAACTCAGGAAGTCAATGCACTTCGCATCTGAGAAGACAGAAGAAAAAAGAACACCTCTGCATATCCCTTAGAATCACTCCATAAAAGCAGAGGCCTCTTCTAGGCAGCTCTGAGCATAAAAGGGATCTCCTGGGCTACTGAATTAGTGCTTGTACCCAGCGAAGTCCTTTAAAAACAGCATATGACGCGGCCTTGAATTTGAAGAGCCATTCAAACAAACATCCTACTCCAAGCTGCAGAGAAAGCAGTCTGGCAGAATATTCTCAAACAATTTTTTCCATGTATCAGAGGGGCAAAGGCACAGGACAAGGGTGATATTCCCGCTGTAACGTAGAGAGGGAACATTACAAACAGCTCAGAGCAGTTCCCATGCACCACCACCACCACCATCCTTTTCTCCTTTTTCAGTGTTCCTGAATTTAAAAGGGAGATACAGCTTTTTCAAAACAATCCTGGCTGAGTCACTAATAAGAACAGCATCAACAACAAAAAATTACACGCTGGGACTAACGGGCAGGATCTGGCAGCACAGGAAGCCTTCTAGGCACAGAGCCAGATAACTGGAGCCCATGGGCCAGGTGGTGCCTTCATTCCTTGGGGAACCTGGCATTAGTCTCACCCAGCAGCTGAACCAGAGAATAATTCTGGCTTAAGTGCTGGAAAAAGTGCTTAAAGACTTGCTCTCTCAGCTGTTGGTGAAGGTGGCATACATCAGAGCCAAGGTAAAGCAAATGTAAGTTACTGCACTGGGAGTAGGAGGTAGGTAAAGCTTACCAAAGGAGTCCCTAGTCCCTGATGCAGGTTCAAGGCAACAGTTTGGCACAGAGGAGAGACTTGGACAGTGGGGACACGGCACTTTGCTGCAATACTGTCCCGCCTGCAACACCCCAGGATACTGCAGTGTCTCTCTCTTTATAATTATTACCTATGGTGGCACTGAGGACATGTAGCCGGGTAGATTGATTTTTGAGAGTTTTCAGTCTTTACACACAGGCTAGAGAATTGGTTTTCTGCATGCAGACAGTTCAGAAAATTAATTCAAATTAACTTTTGAAATGGATTACAGAAACTACTTATAAAGCCTTTTGTGGACACTCTTGTTCCTAAGTAAGAGTGACCATAATCAATTTCAGTTAGCTCATTACAAGAATAAATTAAGATCAATCAGACCCTTCAACTCTGAATTCACTTCTTCATTTAATTTGGATGATTTGTTTCTATGTCTCTCCATCAGACTGTGTCAAACTAGGAGGCTGGAAAGAAACAAACATTCCTTCATTATCTTCCTGGTCATTACACTGTGAGCCCCCTGTAACTTACCATGTTTTCACACAAGGCTGTTCTATTCTTGTTTCTAATGCCACAGTAACTGTGGCTGTAAACCTCTCTTTTGGGTAACAGAAAAATATCCTAGTAATATCTGAAACCGGAACACTGTCACCACTTCCACTGTTCCATTCACGTATTTTAGCTGCTCTGACATCCACAAGTTTCTGAGTCCATGTAACCCCCAAGAATGTCTCAGGCTAACAACAGGAGCAACCAACAATTGATCCGTCACATCTAAAACCCTTCTATCATCAAACTTCACTATCTCCTAAATCCCACTACCAGAGATGGTTTTGTACTGGTGACTACTGATACACGTGGGACAGCATTCCCAGGTACCACCTGCCATTACAGCATTACAGAAGTGGGAATTATTTAGTATTTCCCTCGAATACCTGGCAGCAAAAGCCTTGTGTGCTCCAGACGAGCATCCCTAGCAATAGCTAGGTGCAGCTTTACGCACCCCCAGTCCCCTGAAAAAGTGAGGTTACAGCTGGAGGTCAGTGCAGGACAATGAACACAGAGTATCTGAAGTGACAGGGCCCCATGCCTTCACATCAGAAAAAGCAGCAAGAGCAAATGACGCGTCTGTCAGGCTGCGCTCCAAAGGCAATCGCCGCTGAATGCTGTGGAGGATGCCAACTGCCATTCGCGCTGCACTCGACAGTGCTCAGCTTCTCCTCAAGTGCAGGCGATATACAGAGGCTACAGAAGGAGCTCAAAGCAAAGGAACCAAACCAGCCTGCATTTTACAGCAGTCTTCAGAGCTGGACACAGGCTCAAGGATCAGGTAGCAGTCGCTCAGCACCGAGACTTCTCCTTATAACTAGGGTTGCCAGCTGCCTCGTTTATGGACAGGAATAACCTGTTTTGACAGATTTACTGCTCTTGCCATTTCCCCCTAAACCTTTAATGAAGTTTTTATGAACCATTTCCTTCAAACACCACCCTTTCACCAGCTGACAATGCAAGGAAGTTACATTTGCAGAGTGGAACAAAGTCAAGCAGACAGATGGGAGGCAAAACAAGCTGAGGAGAAACTCATGCTGCTTGCCAAGCATCTTCTTAATATTTTCCACAACAAGCTGTGAACAGTATTCCCCACTTTCTCAAATATCACATCTTGCCTAGGATTACAATTTCTAAGTCACCTTCTACTCTCTTACAGCACTACTGGAAGAGCAGAATTAGTCAGACAACCTTTTTGCCTAATTGGAAGAGTAGCTTTCTAATGTGTGTCAAGAATCTGTATTCATTCCCCATGCATCTGTAAAGCAGGGAGCACTGGAGAAGCTGAGCAGCATTCCACTGACCAAATCGGTGCAACATCGGCTTTCTAAAGAAAACCAGCCGGGTGGTAGTGTGCTAACTAAAGGCTTCACCAGTTACTTTGAAATTCAGATGAGTGTGAACCTTTGGGACTCCAGACACTGAGCTGTACTGTCAGTGAAACCTGAAATAGCATAAACCCAGGAGAATTTGTCTTTGTGTTGCCACCTATTTTAATTACTATGGGTTTGAAGCATGCATGCCTGTGCGTATTTAAGCATGAGGGACAATTGTGATTTTCTCTCTGACTCCAGCATTACCTCCCCATGAGTTGTTGCCAATATTACCACTACTCTGAGCAGAAAGGCAGCCAGAGGAAAGCATGGAGGTGATAACTAAAAGCCTGCAATGGCATCCAAGAGGCCTGAACTTAAACCCCACCTCTGTCTGACTTTTTGAGGAACCTTGGGCACATAATTTCTCTCTCTCGCACGTTAAAATGAATGAGCACTGGAAAACAATGGCAGTTTTTACCTGCCTTAGATCTAAAACTGAGACTGACAAAAAACCTATAAATCCTTAAGAGTGCTTTGTTGTCTTTAAGTCTAGGTCTTCTGAAAGCTCTTACGTAACGCTCTGGCAGGAGACGAAGGAGGAACCGACTGAACTTCATGCTGCATTACAGAACGTACGCCAGCCATCCGCACTGTCCTCTGAATTACACACCATTTGTCCCAAAGAAACTTACAGTGAATATGAAGAAGGCTGATGCAAATCCTGGTACACACAACTCCCACTGTGGTGAGCAGGAAAGGTTTCACATTCAGAGAACCTGTGGGAGAGGACTTGCAAACGCAGTAGCAGGAGAGTACTGCTTGAGGGTAAATCGATACCTGGGGAGCACAGCAGGTTGTCTGAAGCCTATGAACTTCACGCTCAAGGAATTACTTTTAGCCACAAACAACCTTTTCTCTTTGTTTTACTGTCCATCTATATTTTCTCAGAGAATGAAGATGTCAAATATTGGTTCTCAGAAACAGAAGGATACTCCTATCCACTTCAAGACAAAATCCCTTAAGACAGTCCAGGGAGGAACAACAGAGATGGTGACCTATCAGTCTGCTATGTGTTCTACCCCCATGCATTCAAATCCACAGCCTAATGAAGACACGTTCAAGGAAGACAGTCTTGTGTAGGATGAATTCTACCAGTAAAACCGTAACAAAACAACAGGAAACGTACCGGCGTACACAATAACTGCAGAAGCAAACTGTAATGCTTGAGACTAGAAGAGGTCTCTTACATGGAATACAACAATTCCATGAAACACTGAGACAGGTGGAAAGTACCATAATCAAGTAAGCAGAGCCTATCCTATCCATGAACTATTCAATGATACATCTAACAATATAGCAAGCAGTTATATGTGGATTAGGAAAACAAATAATCATCATAGAATCACAGAATGGCTTGGGTTGGAAGGGAACTCAAAGATCATCTAGTTCCAATGCCATGGGCAGGGACATCTTGCACTAGAGGAATAACTACTACATTAAAATTTGATTTGGGATTGCTGAAACGGTTTCAAGAACTTCAGTGCAGTCAGAATCTTGAAATCACAAGGTATCAAACAGCACCTTCCCAATGAGTTCACTGACATGCTGCCATGCCATCTCAGCCCTGACACCGGGAGAAGACTGCGCCCTGCAGAAGTGCAGGCAGCCATACCATTTTACCTTTGCCAAAGCTCATTCGAGGATGAGTCAAGCCCGACACTGCCTTATACTACCAAAATTGCATGAGAAGCAATATGGTGATGAGAGCCATGCTAAAAAAGATCCACAGAGAATGAATACCTTTAAAAATTTTAAGTATAATTGACAAATATCCAACATCAGTATCACTAATAGACCAAGCACCCATCATATTCCTTACTCGCAGCAATTTCCTGGGGAGAGCTAAAAAGAAAAAGCCCCAAGTAATGTATTCTGTACAGTGAGTTTTATGTCTTCCTTCCCCTACCACGTCTGTTGATTACTCTATTCTGGGCTTGTCAATGGGCAGGCAAACACCTGTTAGAAATACTGCTTCCAGACTGACTGGCTATGGTTGTCCAGTACTTTACGGTAACTTTCTCCCCTTGAAAAGACTAAACAAGGAAGGAAAGAAGCAAGCCTGAGGAAACTAAAATGCTATTTGTCATGATGAGAGCTCAGGAGAAAACAGTTTTGTTTCCTCCACTCTGTTGCATCAGCAATTTGCTAGTAAGTCTCAAATTCTAAAAGCTCTCCCAAGCACTGCTGCTATTAATCAGCTTCAAAATAAAACTAACTTGCACTTATCACCTTCATGGGCAAAAAAGGACATTTTCTGGTATATCTGTGTAAGGAGAACATGTGACATTGCTCCTTCTTTCACAGTATCAGTATTCAGCAATTGTTCAGGTAAAGCTGGTAAGTAACCCTGCTCACAGGTGCAGATTCATTTTAGGGTATTTCTGAGATACACTTTCAGTTGAATAGGGATTATTTATTTAGGAAAAAAAAGGTTGACAGAATCAGCTACATGTCCACACTTCATTAAAGCATTTCGTTAAAATTATTTTCTTTCTGTAAATGAATGTTTATATAGGACTGGATGAGAAGCCTGCCTAGAGAGCACGCCAAATATAATACCATATTCCTATTTCTGAGGCCACCCCTGATACTGCTGAAAAGAGGCAAGGCAGTGTGGTAAATGAACAAGACAAGGATGGCAACAGAACTGGAAAACAGAATTTCCAGGAAACCTATTGCTTTGCCTGATTAAGACAGTCTGTGTGTCACCTCTCAAAAATCAAATTCTAACTATCTGAAATAAGCATCCAGAAACTATGGTACCCAATTTTAATAGGCATACTAAAATAATTAGCCAAGTTTTTTTAAGGAACAGAAAAGACCCACTCGCAGCATCCCATTTCAGTTAAATTAAAATTCAAGGCAAAAAACCCACATGCAGGCAGAAATACAATTTGCAAGTATTCACTCCAAACTCTTCAGCACTCCAGCTTTTTCATTTGTAAAGTTCTGCTCTCTTCCCTACTCCCTTCCACCTTCATACAGCACCGCCACTGCAGTAACCAACTACTGGAATACCTAATTTTGTTCAATGCAGCTTTCAATATCTAAATCCTGCAAAATACCCTGAAATCTTTGGAGAAATACACACAGGCTTATACGTACATGCTCTCTCAGCTCCGTGCCATACTACTACACACATATTAGTGGTAGATGCTTGATAGCAGCTATATGCTTCACTAGCGATGGATTAAAGCAAGTTACATTTCTTTTAATTAACAGACACCAATTGTTTAAATTTTCTAAATGACAGACAAAAGTCAGAATCATCAGCAATGGCAAGTCAGTTGTTCTGAAACAAAGAAAGTGGTGCTGACAAGCGTCTAATCCTCCTCCCTGTTACAGGCATTTTGGGAACTCCATGAGACAGCAGCAAGGGAATATTAATAGCAGAAGAAAGAAAAGTCTTATAAATCTGGCATTAAACCTGCACATCTTCACTCATCAGGTGCATTTTCTGGACAATATAAAATAATATTAGGCACTACAGACACAAAACCACACAAGCAGTATCTGCCTAATTTAACCAGACAGCCCAGAGGCAGGGGAATACTCCTAAGTCTTTCTGATCTTCTGTTCCTTAGCTGACCCCATCTATTTGCCTGTTCATGCATTGTTTCTCCTATAGGAATTGTAAGGGTTTTACCTTGGCTTCTTTTGTGATTTTTTAGAACATCACTGTAGTGTAAAACACTGGCATCTGCTCTGTTTGTTTTTTTATAATGCAGAAACACTGTAGAACTTTCAAAATGGAGAAGACAATTATTAAACACAAAATTTTCACAACTCCCAGGCTTTTGAACTTTCAAAATGGAAAAAAAAAATACTGCAGTTCCAGTTAAAAAAATAATGGGGGAAGGTTACTCTCTTTAAAAATGACTTTATGTCGTAAGTTTTGTACAGCTATGAAATCCACGTTGAAAAGAGCCCAGAAGAGTTTAGGCCTCTCTCATTTAGGACTTGGATGATTACTCAAAAGCCAAAAATAAGTGACATAAGTGACACAAGGTTTAAAACAAAAAAAAAAAACAGTGGAAAAAACACCCCATTTCCTAATGTCAGCCTCATCTGTCACGTAATCAAGCAGTACTGTACAGTCTGCCTTTTGCAAAATCCCTTTTGCAATTGGTAAAAGAAACACTGTTCATTTGCATGAAGCTGCAAAACTAAGAGGGTAATCTTCTTACTCTCATTTGAATATGAAACAAACCACAGTGGTTTAAAAAACACAATCCCCAAAATTTTAAAAATAGGAACAGATGAGATAGTATAGATTACCTAACACAATATACTTCAAATAACAATTATTCAGAATATCAAGTTAGGCAATTGCAACTACTTGTCTACCATGGTCCCTGCTCTCATAAAGCTTCTACTCTGCTGCAAAGTTAGGAACAAACTTCGATGAGGAGAAACAGAAACAAAGGGCAGGTGTAATGTTTATACTCCCTCACTCAAACCAATCCCAGAGAGCACTGCAAACTTAACTAGTTATTTGAGAAGTGCCCCAAATCTTACAAATATTTTTCTAACAGTGAAGTTGTCTTTTGGCATCATCTGCCACTGAAGGCGGCTTTCCCTGGGCTAGAACAGTGTGGCAGTCTAACCGCAACTGCCATTTATATACACGTAAATGCAACAAACAAACAAACAATCAACCAGAATACTGGGCAGCATTAGGGAAGGGGAATGAAAAGAATACATAAATAATTCTGCATCAGAAATAGTCCTGGAAAGAAATATCCTTCTCCTCTCCTTTCTCCTAAACAAAGGTCAGTATGAGATTATGGAAAATGCATGTCTGCTTTACATGTCTGTAATTCTAGGCCCCTTCTAGGCCCATTAGATTTTTTTAAATTACTTCCAAAATCAAAGGTAAGTCCACATTTCCAAGCCTGTTCATTTCACCTCCAGTATTAGCAACATCAATTATTTGACACAGGATGCAAACATTATCCTATATATAGATCAGTAGCGAAAAGGAAGTTTCTAAAACTAAGTTTCACACAACATAATTCCATGAAGATTTAACCTCTAGAAGAACATGTAAGTAACTGAAATACACTTCGTATTTTCTTATTCTAAGCTCACAGCTGATTTCCATTTGATGGCACGTGGAATTTCAGAATCCCTACACAGAAAACTCTTAAATGCTACTAACAGAATGAAGGCATCAGCAATTATCCAGGGTGGGCTTGCTGATCTTCCTAATCCTAGGAGGTGCAAGTTAACGGTCTCATGTAGCTTGGAGCGCACCATCCGCCCCACACTGAGAGAGAAAGGAGACACAGGAGGGGACTGAAGAATTCACCAACTGCCAAGACACACCTCAGGCTGCCACCAAGTGCCAGGAGGCACACGAGCCCCTTCAGCTGATAAGCTCTCACTTGTGCATCCTGTGCTCTGCAAACAGAAGCATCTTCTCCACACAGGCAAAAGGTGGATGTAATTTGAAGGTGGTAACAGGATTAATGCTTCCACTCCTTCAGAACACCCCCAAAACACCGACTGAGCAACATGTTAAGGTGATTAGCATGCTTGCCATCATCTGTTTTTACTGTATACAAAAGGCACTTTCTGCCAAGACTTCCACAAAATACAGTTTATTTTAGTGAATTTAGAGGGTTGGCAACTGAGAGGATTATAGGATGACTACCAGTAAACCGGATTTGGGTTCAGGACATACACACACCTGTGAACAGCATAACACATTTTAAAGGATGCGTCATCTGGTAAAAATTGCATAAGAGTGACATTCACAAAACATATACACTAATTTGGTCTTGGGGGAACAATTGTGGAAGAAAAATTTTTTTAAAAAGTAAATACTATATAAATACATAATACACAGCTTTTCTGGCTTTTAAAGTGAGTTCTTAGAATGCAAAATGCCTCAAACCTCAAAAAGAAAAGCACAGACATACAGAATTTTTCAGACAAAAAAAAAATACTGTGCAGATGTTAGTACTCTAGTGATGATTTTTAGAATTTTTAAGAGGACACAGAAAACGTTTCTGCTGAAAAACACTCTCCTAGGACTACACTTCTCGTGATGCAGACAGCTACATAGTTTTCCAGGGGACACAAAGTAAGCTAATATGAAGACTACTGAAGGGAAGAATACAGACTGGCAACCTGCAGAAAAAGTACTGCCCTGATCAACTGCATCTCCGGGCATTTATTTCAGAAGGAAACGCAGCTCCAATTTGGACAGTCCTAGAAGCACAGGTGCCGTGCCCAGGGCTGGTCACAGTACAGGCATCGAAAACCTGTTTGCTAGCGCATGCTCTGAACTTGAAAAACAAATGCAATAGCACATATAGCTATAGCACCTTCCCTTCCTGTCTTCAGTCCTACAGTGTTTTTAAGATAGTGTGGAAGCATAACCCCCTCACCCAGGACTTCTGAACCAATAATTTTCTCATTTCAGTAAAACTAGACAATTTCAGCAAAACTAGATTAGACTCACATACTCATTTTCTTTCTTAATTTCATTAATTTCTTGATTTCATCAAAAGCCTGTTGCAATGAGTTTCAAAATCCAAGCGCTCCCATTTTTTCCCTCTACAGGTTTCCCATGATTTGTATTTAACTGAGTGCCCTGATATTTTTGTTAAGAGGAAAGAAAATAGGTGGTCATTATCTATCTCTTCTATACTATTTATAACTTTAGGTAGTGATGCAACATAGGGGATGAAGAATGGAGCCAAAACGATCATCACAGGGGAGCTCAGTCTTTCATCATGTGTTTCCAGCATAGATCATGCTAGTCTCCCTTTTCTGAGCTCTGTCTTGTTTAAGATGAAGTAAGCAGAATTGCAAAATATTCCAGGAAAACCTGCATCACTGATAATAAAAATGAATAGTACTTTTTATATGCCACATTCCCTACCCCCTTTCACTTGCCCCTTCAGTCCTTATAAGCAGCTGAAGAAGAGCAAATGCTTGAAAGATATTAATCTGAATACAGAGCATTCAAGTCATGATAAATATTAAAGAGGAAAAAAAAACCCTAGTCTATATTTTCAGCTTCTACTGTACCTCCTAGGCAATAGTAAACTATTTCTAGTAACAGCTGCTAAGAACTTTGAAGAGTATTTTTAGGATGTAACCAAGCACAAGGTATTTTTAATCTATGATTATACATTGTCTAAGTCAGATGAGCATCAGTGAGAAGGTTTAGTCAGACACTGTTCTTGTTATCATGCCCTCATACAACTTGAGACTGCTGCAAAACAAATCTTATGAGGATTAAGAAAGGGTGTAAAACTGAGCAGTCCTTCCATTTCTTGGTCAGAGAACACCTTCAGGAGAGCTTCATCTCTTCAGACTCCACAATAGTCAGGGTAATTCAATAGTAACTGTGACACTGTGATTTTAGCCGTACTGGGAAAACTATTTAGTTTCACATGGTTACTTCAGATTTTCTCCAGTGCAGCACAAGACGAGAATGTGGCTGGTCTGATAAAAACGTAGGATTCTGCAGCCTTGAGGAAGGGGCATTGGGTCTCTTTTAAGTTATTTCCTCACTGTTTTCAAATACTAAGCAGCCGAGGTGACAGAATAATGCAGCCTCAACCTTTTGTGTGTATTACCAGATTGTGCTACAGATTAAAGACAATTTTCGTATTATTTTTTCCTCTCTTTGGGATTCCGAGAGCCTCTCATGGAAGTGAAGAGGTAGGAGGTAACTATCTTTGTCAGAAAGACAAGCCGGCTTTGCCCTGAGTAGTAGGGATATCTTTTCCACCTCCACATTAATTACATTTTGCTTTGCGCAGTATTATGTAACATATTGCTGTGAAACTGTCTTGCAGTTTGTTTCCCTACCCAAAACAAAGAGGGACCTGGCTCCCTCCCTGCCTCTGAAATTGCACACTGGCAGGAAAATAGAACAAACCAGTTGGAGATTTCCAGACTGCACTGCTGAGAGGAATGAAAGAACAAGTTACTGTTAAATGGCTGCAAGACAGAGAAAAGGGATACCATCCATGCCAGAGTGTTTAACTGAACTGAGAGATCCAAAAAAATGCTGTTTGCTTCTCTCCCGTAACACCGAACTGAGGGCATATAAGAAGGGATCCCAGCAGGCCACCAAGACTAACAACAGCAAGAGCAACATCAATAATTTCAACAATCCCTCTCTCACTGTTCTCTGCCACAAGCAGTAGAAACACATAGTAGAAGCGCATAGATCCAAATAAAACCTGTAATTGTCCTAAGTTATTTATTGAAACTCTGAAACTTCTTCTCTTGTTCGATGACCAGCTGCTTTTATTACACGAAACAGTAATAACAAGAAAAACGAAATATAACAAGAAAAAAAAAAACACACTACAGCAACAGAGACCCAAGTACCTCAACACCCTCCCTACCTTACTGGTGCAGGATGTCACTATCTGCTATCTCAGACCTGTTTCAGCAAAGGAAAGCCCAGCTCAGTGCATAAAGGATGGGCAAGTCCAGCAGTGTTAGTGTTGTGGCTCAGGCTCACTGCAGTTTCCTTACTCTCTCCCCTGGAAACGCGTGCAATTTCACAACTGAGAAAAAGGGCAAGGGCACCAGCCCAGCCAGGCAGGCTACTCATCCCTGACCCTTCGGTGTTAACTGGGAAGAAACACAGGTGCTGTAGAAAATGACTCCTACTGCTGGCCACTGGGAAAGGGATTAAAGGAGATGAAAGAGTCAGAGATAGAGTGCAACTGAAAGAATATCTGGGATGTGTATTCCCCAACCCAACACCAAACCACACTTGTGAACACTGTGCAAAGATCCGTAGAGCCTAAAATTCCTCCCTATACCTACTACACTGTGAAATAAAATCAGCCTCTTGTTAGAAGAGCTGACTTGCCTGTTTCTTTCACAGGTGAAGCCTCTAATTCCAGAGTCATCACCTGGAAGGATGGAGGTGTGCCAAGAAAGTCACACAGTGCAATCGCAATGCTATGAAGTATGAGCCAAAAAAGACCAAAGTTTACCTGCTCCAGGGCTAGGCCATCTGCAGGAGAGCGGCAGATGCAGCTCCAAAAGGCTTCCAAAACCGAATTACAGGCAGTAAGTCCCTTAGGACACAAGAATGTCTCACAGCAGCCCTAAGTCATTTCACCCTTCTCTCAGTCAAACCCTTTTTACAGCTAGGAATGCAAAATGATCTCACTGGAGTTCTGGGATGGGTAATGCTGATCAAATCAGTATCTACAAACTGCCAGCAAAGACATTTGTTTGTTCCCAAGGGATAAGCTGTTTACACACTAGAACAGCATGAAAGCAAGGTGATTAAACTGAGTGAAAGTACAATCATAGGAGTGCAAGTCCACATCTGGTGAACGAAGAGAACCGCTTACAGGCATCCAGAGTTCCAAAAGCCTTGCAGACTGACACGGAGGAGGCCGAGACACAATATAAGATGCAAATACAACCGCGCAAAAACTATCTACAAAGAAACCCAGGGTGAAAAACGTCTGAGGGGGGCAGGCTCCATGCAAGCACCTCAACCCTGAGCAAGCAGGGAGAACCAGCAGTGGTCAGAAGGTTTGGTGTAATGCTCTGAGAGGTCAGCATGTGCAGTTTAGTACCTAAACAACCCCTTCGCTTCCATTGTCAGTAACACCCAGTGCTGAACACACAAGCAATATGGGAAGAAAGCTGAGCAGGATACAAGTAGAAAATGGGAATTTCCAACCCAACCCGAGAGGGAACCTCCGGGTCAGAGCCGTTCCGTAAGCCTCTCACCTGCTCCCTCCCGTGGTGCAGAGCGCAGGTCCCCGCCCGGTGCGCACCCAGCATCGC
>NW_010246443.1:0-5125 GCF_000690775.1 Eurypyga helias
GAGTAGAAGGGGAGGATAACTTCCCGCGATCTGCTGGCCATGCTCTTGTTAATGCATCCCAGGATGCCACTGGCCTTCTTGGCCATGAGGGCACACTGTTGGCTCAGGGTTATCCTCTTGTCCACTGGGACTCCATGTCACTGCTGAGCTCTTTTCCTCCATTGTGCCTTTGCCACAGTATATACAGCTTGAATTGCCCCGCTTTGTTTAGTGTGGGTTGCACCCAGCGCACTGGGTAAGAGAGAGCTGGCTGTACACAGCCAATGTATCGCTAGTTGCTTGCAACAGCCGAACCACCTCTTACTCTGAAGTTTAGCTTTACGCTTTCCCTAAAGCATCTGCAACCCCAGATACCTTGTATGGTAAAAAGCCTATACCGGCATCTAGTGGTCTGTCGAAAGAATAGCAAGTGCACGGTTTTAGCCAGCCACCTAAATCTTTTGCATGATTACTGTCCATTCTCCCTAGCACTCACACCCTAATTGCTGGGGACAGAACTCATCTCTAGCAGAAATCAAGCGGGCTTTGCCACGGCACAGTAATACCAGCCCAGAGCTCATAGACCTGTCACCAGCCCTGGGAAAACACCAACAGCAATAAGAAAAGCACCTACTTCGGGATGAGGTACAGGGGCAGAGAAGAGATGCAGCGAGAAGACGCAGCAGCAAGGTGGACAGCTTTGAACCACGAAGTACACGCTCTGCATACATGAGGTTAGGCAGTAAAAGCAGTCTTGTGAGGAACTGCAGCGCCCGCGGGCAGAGCTTGCCCCACGGACGGGACCCGGCCACTTACCGTACTGCCCGTGCTGCCCAAGCGCGTAGGCGTACTTTGGGGAGTCATCGGTAGCTGGCACGTTGCCGCTCTGCAGCTGAGCCAGCGAGTGCACATCCAGGCGCGTGTTCGTGTCCTCCAGCTGTCCTGCCTGTGGGCCACCAGCCTTCCGCTACAGCACAGCAAAGGCACAGTCAGACAGGAGATACCTGCGGGCACTCAACCCCCTAACAGGAGCTGTAAAGCTAGGAACAACTTCCTCCACCTTCCTGGAGAAGGCTGTTTAGATCCAGGCTAGTGGAGGCTACTGCTAAACCAACCCCATTCCTTCACAGCTCAGGAACACTCAATACCACCCTGCGCTAGCCTTAAGGCAGGCCGCAAGCCACAGCTAACACAACCCTCCCAGCACAGCTTGTGGTGTAGCTGTGAAACTTCCAGGCCATTAAAGCTCTGGAGAACAAGGCCTTGAGCTGATTACTGCACAGGGCAAGTCTTCCAGCACCACAGAGACCGAGGAGATCTTGTAAACTCTTCAGAAATCACTTGCTGTTTGGGCTGTCCAAGCTGGCTCTGCGCTATGTGAGGAGTGTAATGACTGACAGAGAACACTCCTAACCTATGTAATTCTATGATAACCTCTGCTCCAGCAACAGTCAGCATCATAAAACACTTCTACTGACTGGAAGAGAATCACCAGTCAGTACTTCTCAGTCCCACACCCACCAGCAAAGGCACTGCGACCCCACCGCTGTTTCACATTTCCCTTTCAGGAAAAGGCCCTGTGGTGCATCCAAACAGCCTCAGTAGTGAAAGGAATTCTGCCTCCATGCTCACAGAAGAGAGGAAAAGCTCCAAATTACTTTTACAAGGTGAATCTCCCTCTTACCTTCGCATCTTCCAGAGCAAGTTCGTTAAAAGCAGCTGAATCCAAACTGATTCCCTTTTCTTCAAGCATCAAGTCAATCAGATCCAGGGGGAATCCCAAATTCCCATAGAGAGACCAGGCTACTTCAGCTGTAGGACAAAAAGAAGGACATGAACTCTCTACGAACGCAGAAAGCAAAAGCATCTCAAGATTTGCCTGGATGGGACCAATCTAGCATGTGCCTTTGTAACTGGACTGAGTTGTGCTGTGTGCAGCTGCGCTGGTAAGGGGGAAGGGGAGAGAAGCCACGCAGTTGTTCTTGTCTGGGACGGAGTATTAACGATGCTCCACAGTTCCATCCCTAAAATTCAGTGCAGCACATCTAGATAGGCAGCTGCTCTGGTTGGGCCCCGAGTGCCTTCTTTCAGCTGTGTCTTGTAAGGACGCAGCTAATCAGTCAATAAAGCAGCGAGGGGACGTTTCTAACTTTTCTGATGCCTAGTTTGTTGTGAGAATCAAAGTACTAGAAAACAACTGCAGTCTGAAGAAAGGAGCAACATCTGCTCCCTTGCCCAGGGCTAGAAGGTCACTGAAAACATGGGGGAGGCAGCCATCACCACAGTTTTGACTGCAATGCTTGTGAGGACCTGGATCAAACCATCTTTGTCAGAGGCGGGAGACTCACGCGGGAAATTTGTGGAGGGCTCCATCTGCTGCACTGTCCGCTCAATGATGCGCCTCCCACGCTCGAGGGAGGACAGAAAAGCTGCCTCGTTCTCATTGATGACATCCATGATCTGCGCCAGGATCAGAAGAAGGGTTAGCCACACCACCTCAGGGAGTTCCCCAGCCCAGCCCCGCTACAGTCAGCTCAAAGCATGTCAGGCAGGTGTCTCACAGGAGGCTGTCTCTGCTTGAACTAGCTTTTTTGTCCTGCAAGTATCCATCACAATACGACTGCAATGCATTACTGAACAGTGCCAATGTCATTGTGCCTCTGTCACCATTCCCGTCAAGGAAATACTGACCATCCGCCTGGGGAAGGCTGTAGGCTGACAAATGCTCCCCGTCAGACCTTCATGGCTGTGACCCAATTAAAACTGCATAGCTGGAACAGCCAGAGAAATTGCCTGTCACAGCTGCTGTCAGCAGCAGCAAGCCAGGGCTAGCCTTAGATCTCCAATCCACTGTGGACAAAAGGTACCCAGGTTAGGACAGGCTGTACTTGCACTCGACAAAAGAGCTACCCTGGCTTTTTTAGAGCAACAGCTGCCTTATTCCAGGACAAGCAGTCCCTGGTAAAGAACTAGTAGAGCTCCCACAAGGAAATCTGTCACAGATACTCCTTGTGCCCAGGACACAAACATGTTCCCAGCACATCTCAGCCCACCCATGAGAATATGGTTATGGAGGAGGTTATGCAAACTCCTCCAGCTAAGTCTCAATGAAGGGCTGATTTCTGCCCCGGAAAGCAGTGCCTCAGAAAGGTAATGGGAGAAAGGATTTCTCCCCATGGGATCCCACATTGCTCACCTGGTCGGCATTCTTCGTCAGCTCTGGATAGGCATCTCCCTGTGGAATGAGCCTCAGTTAGTGACAACATCCTCAGCATCTTCCTCAGGGAATCTCACAGCATGGCACAAGCATTACAGAGGTTTCTCAGACAGGTGTGTGAAGGGAGACCCAGTGTGTGGCCCCAGGAACAGCAGCACAGGAGAAGAATTACACAGTTGCCATCTCCCAGTGACCAGCCTCTGCTAGCCCCTGCACATCATCTCTTAGAAACACAACCATTCACAACAGGAAGAAAGCATTGTGTTTTAGATGCTGTTAGTACTCACAAGGACCAATTTCAGACGGCTTTAATCAGGTATGACAGCTTGGAAGCCACTGCCCATGGGCACTTGCATACATGCACACTGTACCGCTGGGTCACGCTAGGCTCCCTCCCTTGCATCACAAATGCCCAGGAGACAAGGGATTTTTTCACTGCTGTGATGCACAGCACCAGGTACACCCTCCTGGAGCTCCTTCACATCCAAGATTCTCCTGACAGTGTACCGGAGAGGGATGTGGGGCTGAAAAGGACACGTGATACTTATTTCCCTGCAGGCAGCAGTTGTTACTCACCAGCACTTCCACTACAGTAGGCACCAGAGAGGCCAGGAGCCCAGGTGGAGCATGAAGGACCTCAGAGCAAAAGCGGACAGCCCTGCGCAGGATCCGACGCAGCACCAGTCTGAAAGCAAGGCAGGATTCCCCAGGCAGCCTTGTCAGCATCCATGTCAGCATCCCTGCGCAGCTCCCCCATCCAGCACACCCCTCCACAGCTACTCCGAACTGATCTATCGACACAGGCCAGCTGCTCTCTCTCTACACCTATCCAGGGGTAAGCCTAAGATCAGAACCTCTGCCAGGCTCTCACGCTGCGCCTGCCCAACGCTCGTGCAACCCCTATCTTGGGCTCACATCAGAACCTCACCCCCGCTGTCCATACTCCTTTCTAGACCAAACTCCCCCTGCCCCAGGCCATGTCCTTATGTCCTTACTCTGCTCCAGAGAAGCCCGGGTAGATGCCATCGGTGATGCACACGCACAAGGTGCGCACGTGATCTGCCACCACACGGTAGGCCATATTCACACGCCCAACATCAGCATCCCCCACCAGACCTTGGTACCCAGGCCCCCCGCAGCCCTAAAAGAGAAAGTAAGGAGCTGGATCAGCAGAAATTAATGGCTACAGAAGGAAAAGTTTCAGTGCAAAGAGACAGCCAGCTACATTTGACATCATTCTTCTCAACCACCTCTGAACATCATGCATTTAAGATGTACTCATTAAATCCTTCCAGAGCATTATAGACCAAGACTTCACAACCTAAGACAGGTCACGCAATGCCCTGGCACTGAGGAATTTAAGAAACTTTGGAAGAAAAATGGATCAGCAGTGCTGATATCCCAGCAGATTTCCAACCTGGAATTCTCCCCAGTTTCCCTAGACTGTGGCTCTGGATCTGGCTGGACATACATCCTGTCTCAGAATAGTGCAGTAACAGCAGAGAAGGCTGTACTGCGGTACCAGACCAGCAGTCTGCATGCAAGGAGCTTTCGCTTAGCTGTGACACTGAGGAGAAGCACCGTCACCTTGTGAATGGCATCCAAGATGGGAGTGAAGAGATCTGTGTCGTAGTTGGAGCGTTTGTTCTGCAGAATTGTCACCAGCCTTTCCAGGCCCATTCCTGTATCCACATGGTGCTGTGGCAAGGGAAGCAGGTTCCCCTCCATCTCTCTGTCAGCCAGCCAGGAAAAATAAAAGGCAAAAGAGAAGGAAGGGTCAGTTCAGGGGCAAAGAAAAGGAACAGGTGAGTTAAGGAGAACTGCAGTGACAGGGGATGGAAACAGCAGGCGGCCAAAAAAAGGAAGCTCAGGGACTAACAGCAGCCTGCCTCGGCACTGTCAGGCAGCCAGGATCTGACCATCAGATGG
>NW_010246443.1:5160-7649 GCF_000690775.1 Eurypyga helias
AGGCCTTCTCCTCCTTCTGCAGGTTTCTGTGGGCTGCTGCAGACCTCAAGAAGCCTCTGGGATGCAGCAGTGAGGGAGAATAGGCAGCAGAAGTTGAAGGAGGACAAGACAAATAAAGCAAAGGGGACTGAGAGCCATACTGGACAGATCTCCACAGCTTCTCCCTTGCTCCTGTACTGCCACCTCCTGGAAAACAGTAGGATGGCTGAGAATATACACAATTTTGGAGGTAGACAAGAGGGAAAGGCTCTCGAGTCCAGATCAGATGTCTGGTACCTGCTATACTGCATGAAGACCAGGTTCCAGATCTCCACTACGTCGGGGCTGCCCTGGTTCACCAGTGCTGCAGCATTTCTGCCACCACCCACATGGTCATAGTGGATCTCTGTGCAGGGACCACAAGGACCCGTGTCCCCCATCTCCCAGAAGTTGTCCTTCAATGGAAAGGGAAGCACACGACTGTCAGGCACCCTGGAAAGGCAAACAACAAAGTGCTGGGGCACGCACACAAAGCACACAGTAGCCTAGACCACAGAGAAAGTTGGAAAGGAGGAACTCTTTCTGACTACCACAAACTCAGTAACCAGACAGACTAGGATTCCTGCTTCTGTTCACACAGAATTGCTCTCCTTAGCAGGAACAAGCTGGATTAAACCAAACAGGATCCTGCTCACTCCCAAAATGGCTGGCAAACTCAGTCTGGCTCCTGCTGACGGGAGACAGGGTCTACCCTGGGCCTGTGAAGCCACCTTCCTCCTTGGAGGTAATTCCAGCAGAGCTAAGACCTGATCACACTGGGCAAAGCTGAACACCCACAGTGGCACAGAGGTGTCTGCCTGGGGCCCAAAACCCATGTGCAGCTTGGAACAAGCTTCCAAAGCAGAGCAGTGCTCTCCGCAGTGGCTTCATCCTCACCCTGAAGCAGCCATTGCTACCTTTCAGAGGTAAATGAGCTGTCTGCAGCTCACAATGGAGAGGAAGCAAAGGATCAGAGATCTTTCTCACACTTCATCCAGGCCAGTCAGTTTTAGATACACAGCCCCTCTGATGACCTTTAAGCTGCTTCTCAGATGTTAAGTGCTCCAGAGCACTCAGAGCCCAGCTGATTTTTACCAGCCCAAACAAACCAGAAATGAAATTAATTTAAAATATCACTTTTAGCCCCAGCATCTGATTCCCATCAACTAAAGAGAAAACAGGAGACTATGGAGAATGACATGTCAGCACATGGGGCTCAGGGCTTCTTCTCTAACACACTTACCCCAGGCGGAGCCATATGTCCCTGCACTCCTCATCTGCGCTCAGCCCCAAGGAGGAGTCTCCCCCAAAATACGTGACATAGAGACGATCTCTGGGGATCTCGTAGACCTCTGTCAAGAGCTCCCAGGCCATGCTACATGCCTCCTCCTGAGCGGGCAGGGAACATAAACAAAGCACAGTAATCCAGGATGCATAGTGATGCAGGAAGGCTCTTCAGAATGGGAATTAAACACCAAAGAAATTCACAGATTCACAGAGTGGAAGGGACCTCTAGAGATCAGCTAGTCCAAGCCCCCTGGCCAGAGCAGGATCACCTAGAGCAGATCACTCAGGAACAAGTCCGGAGGCTTTTGAAAGTCTCCAGGGAAGGAGACTCCACCACCTCTCTGGGCAGCCTGTTCCTGTGCTCTGTCACCCTCACAGGGAAGTGTTTCCTCATGTTCAGGTTGAGCCTTCTGTTTTCCAGTTTATGGCCATTGCCCCTAGTCCTGTCACTGGACACCACTGAGAAGAGGTGAATTCATTTCAGCTGCTCTCTCCCTTCCCAATTTCAAGGCACATTGCAAAGAGCAGGATGAGGGTCAGGCAAGCGAGACAGCTCATTGCTGCCTGTGGAAAACTAGCATTCCTAAATTGTGGAAAGACCTTCAGGATCACAGCATGGTCTACACCCACGTGCTCACCAGCAGCTACCTGGATTATTTTCTTTCTGATGAAAAAACGTATTCACTAGCCAAACAAGTAGCATTTTTATCTTTCTTCCTTTTTCAAGCTTTGTAGTAACGAGTACCAAACAAACTGGAAACTTCTTTTCACTGTAGTAAATGGCCAGCACAGGCATTCAGAGAGAGGAATTCACAGAGAACTTTGATTAGCACGTGTTGTCCACAGCTTTGAAAGGCTGAGTGGGCTGACAGTCCGCAAGGCACATAGAGTGTGACTCAGCACGCCAACTGACCACCTCTGCTCCGTGCCACAGAGCTCCCAAGAAGTAATTTGGAGCCTCCCAAAACGCCTTCTGGAGACATTCCCAGGGCAGTACAGCACCGCTCTGACAGAAAGGCAGCATTTCCCCCTGGAGAGGGTTCGCTCCCATCGCCTCACCTTAAAGTAATCCCCGAAGGACCAGTTCCCCAGCATCTCGAAGAAAGTGTGATGGTAGGTATCTCGGCCCACGTCCTCCAAGTCGTTGTGCTTCCCTCCCGCACGCACGCACTTCTGGCTGTTCG
>NW_010246444.1:0-1030 GCF_000690775.1 Eurypyga helias
ACTGGTGGTGCTTAATTGCCAGACATGGCTAAACCACGACAAGAGGTCAAAGAATCATTGGAAAAGAAATGGTAAAGGAAAAGAGTTTATTGATATGGAAGAAAGAGAACCGAAGTGCATGAAAGCAGCTGAAAAATGAGACTGCATTTGACAGTCTAGGATATTTTTGGGAAGTCTTGCTTGTTTCCTAAAAATGAGGCATATGCGTGTTGCTTAAATCTAGCCTCGTATCCAGGTGGCAGTGTTAAAAAGACCATGTCTAATCTAACGCGTTACTTAAAATTTGCCAGTTGTGCAACACCAGAGGTTCTAGGGAGCGCACGAGTATAGGTGAGATAGGTGTTTTTTTTTTTTTATCAGAAGTATTTAATAATGCATGGTACAATCTTCTTCAGCTTGCTTGCTGTAAAGGTCCTTCTGAGCCCATATAACTCCTTTTAAAAAATCCATTTTGCTTAGTGATTACAACAACTTTGGTCTCCTTTTTTTGGTGTGAATACTGATTATTTTTGTTAAATATCCTTTAAACAGTACTAGAATTCAAATACTAGGGGTCTAAAACCATGTTTGTTAGAGTTCAAGCCACCTATTAAATAATTTTTATTTTAGTTAAATAGCCATGCTTCTTATCAATTTCAGTTGCATATTTTTTGTAAAATACCACGAAAGAAACCTCAAGGCAAAGTATTTAATAGGTAAATTAATAATTTCCTGCAAAAGTTATACATATTTTGAGAGATATAAATTCAGTTCTGAACGTGTCTCAAATTGTCACTTTCCAGATGCATCAGATCTCTTATTGTTCTTATACTTCATACACTAGGAACAAGATTAATGTTGTTCATTTAAAACTCCATTTTAAAAATTATTTTCTTTGTTATTCTCTGTATGAGTGCTAGTTTTGGCTGCTATTGAGTTAACTTTCTTCACATTAGCTAGTATGGGGCTGTGTTTTGGATTTGTGCTGAAAACAGTGTTGATAACACAGGGATGTTTGTTATTGCCGAGCAGTGCTTACACAGCATCAAGG
>NW_010246445.1:0-15040 GCF_000690775.1 Eurypyga helias
CAGCCTCCACCTCTGTGGAGACTGCTCCCTTCTTTGCATATTTGAAGGTGATTCGCATGCCTCCTTCATATTGTCTTTCTTCAGATTTGCCTGTTTTCCCATGGAGAATTCTTGAGACTGAGAGATATTGTGTTAGGAAAAAAGCAGTGGGTGAGTAGGAGCTTACTCTAAACTCATAATAAGAAGTCCTGCTGCTCCAGAAGCGGCCTAGGAAGGAAGTGTGATTCATGGTGTCCCTGCTTCTTCTTGGGCTTCCAGCTGTTCTCCCCACACCCTCCTGTACTTGCAGTTTGCAGCTGTACTGAAAGGCTCTTCCTGCCTCCATGTGCTGCTGCCAGGCATCTTGCACCTTCTGCCCTGTACAAACACAAAGCAAAAAGTATCATTTTAATCATATTCAGATATATCCTAATTTGGGGATGTCTATGACTTTTGAAACCTTCTTGCATTCAGTTTTATTGAAAGGTTTTATTTGGTTTTAGTTTTCCTCTTTTTTTTTTCCTTAAAAAAAGATACTGGATTTTATTAACTGCAATATCATCAATATGGACCTTGATAAGGAGTAGATTTTGCAGCATTAAAACTGTTTCACACCCACATGTAAATAATTTCGTTTAAAATTAATGCTGAGAATATATTTCTTCCCCTGCCTCCACTCCTACACAGTGAGCAAAAAGTCCACAACACAGTTATATTTTTAGTGGAACTGCTATAGATCTATGCAGATTACCAAGAGTTTGGGGAAAAAGAAGAAGCAGCAGGGAAAAAAGCTGTTTTTAAGTGTGTGCAGGAATTATAAAAGGAAATCAGAGTTGTTTTCTTTTTAGAAAAAAAAAGGAGAGAAACCAAAATATTTAACTGGAATCCGTATATGCTGTTTTCATGTAGTAGTTTTAAAAATATGAAAGAAGCAGCCAAACAGAGTAGGTGGCAAGTTTCTGGTGAGTGTAACACTTAAGATGTTCACTGATTTCCTCTCTATTATCTTGCAAGTGTGGCATCTATCCCAAGCCATATGCCAAATTTCTTAGCAGCCCTTGGGGGACAAATTCTACAGCAGCTTAGGTGGTTCACCAAGGGGTAAATCGTGAATGCAGCTGCATGTGACCAAAGCTAGGCAGATATAGAACAACTTGGGATACTTAATTCAAAAAGCAGCTGCAAAGGCAGAGATGCTTCACAGGCAGCTTGGGCTCAGCCTGCCTTGTCTGGTGAGAAAAAACAAGGAGAGAGTGTTGGGTCCTAAGAAGGGACCAGACTTAGAGGTTGATGGGACCTGCTGCTCAAACCACTGAGCTCTTGATGCTTCTTACACCTTTGGACCAGAAGGCAGGTCATGTTTTGGCAGGTCAAATTTCCAGCTCCCATCTCCAGAGGTTTATTATCCATGTTCAGGAATCAATTTCTCCAAATGCCCTGGAAACAGAAGACAACTTGGCATCCTCTGCCAGCAGCAAGCTAGGAAAGCCACAGTGAGAAGCAGTAGGTAAAGCCCATTTTGACGAGTTTTTCTTCTGGGTTTGGACTTAGGCAGATGTGCACTCATAGCAACATAGAATGGTTTGGGTTGGAAGGGACCTTAAAGACCATCCAGTTCCAACCCTCCTGCCATGGGAAGGGACACCTTCCACTAGACCAGGTTGCTCAAAGCCTCGTCCAGCCTGGCCTTGAACAGCACCGGTCCCAATACCAATGCTTGAGGAACCCCACTCGTCACTAGTCTCCACTCAGACATCGGGCCATATTTCATAGTACTTAACTTAGTAAACTTTAGTCACTTATTTAAAATGTATGTGACATATGAAAGTGAACTTAATAAATTTGTATTCCAGTAGTATATCCATTGGATTTCTATATGTCATTTAACACTTTTGAGAAAACCTAGTCTGTCAGAGGAATCCTGCAGTGCAAACGGTTAAGTATCTAAAAATACTATGTAAAACTGAAGATTTTATCCATCAAGGATCAAACAACTTTGTGTCAAGCAAAACAAAAATCTATTACTCCACATTCTGAGGAGATATTCAACATCCACATGTAATCTGCCATAGTTAGTATCCTAAATAACAGAGTAAATAGTAGACAGTAAATGCAATTTCTCTCTGCAAGGTATATTTCCACTCACAAAAGCATCTTCTAAAAATGGCAGAACAATTTCCTAACCTCAGTCTTAACAACAGAGCATCAAGAAAGTACCTGGAGATTGTTTCCCACTTGGTGGGAATGAAGTGATTACAGAACAGATTGATGGCCTGGATTTTTTTCAGTCTGCGGACTAGCCTGGAATTTAAAATAAAGGGTGAAAAAAAAAGAAAAAAAAAGAAGAAATCCAAAGGAAAATATGCAGAATTTTTAACTTAAAAAGTTAGCAATCAGTTACCCATCAGTATCAGATACTCTTGCCATACAAGCAGCCTGACTTTACAAGTGACCTATACATGAAGTAGGTCTTATCAGAGAAAATATATTTTGAGTAAATTAGATCACTGAGACAGCTTTCTATTCAACATGCAGCCCTGAGGAGAAGGACTTGGGAGTACTGGTGGACGAAAAGCTGAACACAAGCCAGCAGTGTGCGCCAACCGTAAAAAAAAAAAAAAAAAAAAAAATTCCTAATTCAAAGACTGCAAAAATTGCTTTTTTCATACTTTCATTTGTAGTGAACTAAAATAAATGACATATTTTTTCATCTCTCCATTGCTAAGGTAAAATGCATCTTTTAGTATTTTCTCAACTAAAATTGCCTTTAAATTTAACATCCTGATTAACAAATATTCTATCTTCCTACCACAATTAATTAAAAACTTTTCAAAAAATATTTTTTTTCTGTCTGAAGTGGTTATCTCTTTTCCAGTGTACTAGAAGTTGCCCAACTTGATTTTTAATTTCATTACTTACTTGTCTTTCAAACATGAAGGAACTTTTAATATCTTCCAATTTACCAAACAGAAATAAGGTAATTGTTATTGATTCCGGTCTGCAGCATCTTTATAAGCCTGCTCCACACCAAACTTTCATATAGCTTTATAAAGTATAAAATCGATTCTATTTAACAGAGTAGTTTGTTCTAGATATAGAACTATTTATTCCACAATTTCCCCTGCCGTCTTTGAAAAACAAATTTTGAAAGTTAAACATTGTAGAAACGTGCAAAAATATTAAAATAGGTGATTTTTTTTTCTGACTCTGATGTTCTGTGCAGTAAAAATGATACAATTACATTTATGAATTATAAAATAGTGAAAAACCATGTGGACAAAACAATTTCCCAGCTTTGATATGAATCTGAAATCTAAATTAGAATTTAAATTAGATAGAATCAAAATACATATCTATTTGCTATTCTTGTGAGGTCAATTTTAAATGATAAACTGTAGATGGCCTGCATTTATGATATATATTATGATATTTTCTGTATTAGTTATCAGATTTATGATACTCCCCATTGATTTTAAAGGGAGCTGAATCAGTGTTTTATGCTGTAAGCTACTTGTAGTACTGATTTTTCTTGATGCAAATTACAAATAACTTAATCCATATGAACTGAAACATTAATATATTTTATATATATAATTCAGATGAGCATATAAAGAGAATTGTGCAGAAGTAAGAGAGGAGATGATATCACCTCTTACTGTAGGAGAGATTGTATTTCTTTTTTTTTAATTTTTGAAAATGTAAATGGAATTAAAAATATGAAAATATTTTTTCAATTAAAATGATATAATTTTCATGACAAAGTTTTCTAATAATTTGCATGAAAAAGTACAAAGTGAAAAAATCCACTGAAATTTTTAATCACTTCAAGCCTGATATGAGTGCTCATTTCCTTGACAGATAGGCAATAACAATAGCTACCACGGGTGGCAGTAGACGTGTTTCTTTTAAACTTTTCTTGTTTATTTGTTCAGATTAGATGTAGAGCAATGGGGTTAAATTTTCTCATAGTGGTCTTTGATTTTTGCAGAATAGAATAAGAGCCTTTGCTTTTCTGAAAGTGTATTGGCAATGTGGGAGGGGGAAAGAGGAGCAGAGGTGCTTCCCAATAATTTCCTTCCCAATATGGGACTGATTAGAACGATCTTTTCTTTTTCAGGCAACTCTAAGCTCCCCATTAATGATAACCACACCATGACAGGTGAGCAAAACTACAGACGTGTCATGAACCTCCTCCTTAAGGATTTTGGGGGTTTTAAACTAAAGGGTATTGTTTTACTCTTGTGTTTTGCTCTTCTTGCAGTTAAGGGGAAACAGAGGAACCAACAACAATCTGAATTTGTTACCTCTTGGAGCCTTCCAGGCTCTTTTTGTTTCTTTGATCTGTCTATAAAAGGAGAAGTGTAAAAGTCAGAATCTCCCTAATTAATTATTTCCAGGGTGAGTTTTGAAATGATTGCTTAAATCCAATTCAAACTTGCATTGACCTTTTTTTTTTTGGTGGTTTTTTTTTTTTTTTTTTTGGTCAGGAGTACAATGGGAGATTAGCTTTCCTAAATGAAATATAAAGCAGGACATGAGATGCTGTTATTGCTACTTAGGTTGCTGCCAGGCATCAACAGTTTTTTACAATGGTGCTTTGAGTTTTCTGATGGGTAACATGAAAACTGAGTAGTCTGACTAGAACCTTAGCTACTAACTTCGATATTCAAAGCTGTGAAAAGTTGTACAGCATATTAGTGGTTCCAACAAAATATGGAAACTGACCTTTTCTTAAAAATACTTTACAATCTAACAATGCCTGAGATTGCTGTTCTGTGGGTGCTACTCTTTCATGCTTTTAGTGTAAAACCTTTACAGAATGTGCCAAAAATAATCACATCCTATTTAGGGATTTGCCTTAAATCAGGTTGTCGTATTTAAATAATGCTAAAGTTATTGACACAGTTGAGAATGAAATTGAAAGTGAAGAGTGGTATGCCAGTTTTGATGATCTTGACCCTTTGTCCATAGAAATCCTGTAGCTTTTCCATGGATGTCAGTAGGAGTTGAAGCAGATACCCTGTCATTAATGAAAGTAAAATTGAATTGAAAAAACAAAGAAGTGAGTGAGAATGAAAAAGTATTTTCAGAATTGTGTGTCCCTGCTTTGGACAACTTATATCATACTCGTAAAATTTTTAAGAGAAGACACATGAAACCAGAACTAATTTCAGTTCACTCTTCTTCCTCTTTGGTGCAATGGTCACAGTCTTCACTCTTCAGATAGTGGGGAGGTTTAGATTAAATATCAGGAAGAAATTCTTCCCGGAGAGGGTGGTGAGGCCCTGGAACAGGTTGCCCAGAGAAGCTGTGGATGCCCCATCCCTTGATGTCTTCAAGGCCAGGCTGGATGTGGCTTTGAGCAACCTGGTCTAGTGGAAGGTGTCCCTGCCCATGGCAGGGGGTTGGAACTAGATGATCCTTAAGGTCCCTTCCAACCCAAACCATTCTATGGTTCTATGGTAGAGTAACAGAGATCTCATGTATACTGGAATGTAGTTCAGTGGTCTCTGTGTAAGATACCCATCTTCTCCTCAGCCTTACTAGTTGTCTCCTAGTTCTTCCCACAGAAACAGAACCTGTGAGTCTTCTGCCAACAATGCCAGGTGGTCTTGAAGAATACTATCACAGCCATCCCTAATGTTTTGATGCAGGTTGAAGTGAGATGTCCTAGGAACTGGAAAGATAAAGTTGATTTTACTCAGCCAACGAGTCTGTTGACTTTACTGTAAATATGGCCAAGTGTTAACTTTGGCTTTACTTAAAGCTTTTATGGCTTTACTGTTAACAAGGCCAAGTGCAAGGTCCTGCACCTGGGTTGGGGAAATCCCAGGCTCTGAGCAACCTGGTCTAGTGGAAGGTATCCCTGCCCATGGCAGGGGGTTGGAACTAGATGATCTTTAAGGTCCCTTCCCAACCAAAACATACTATGATTCTATGGCAAATCAGACTATGACTTTAAGGGAATGTTTTGGAGAAGGTACTTTCTTCCAAAGAGCAGTTGAAGAAAATGAAATACATACTCTCCTGACTCCAACAACTACAAGAAATTTAATGAAGGAATTTGTGCAGGAGATTTGATGTCCCATAATGAGAATTTGTAACATCAGATTAAGGGTGGCAACACATAGTCAGACAATTCTTGTTCAGCTGCCTAATTATGTGGGCAAATAAACTTATCCAGTTAATTTAGGGAGACACATCCTTTCAGAAGGCTATTTAAACCAGGAATCTTACTTATGTTTTTGAATCATTCTTAAGTGGAGTCTATTCTCCATTGCCCTGTAGTGGGAAATTAGGGCTGCTAGATGGCCAAGTGCCTAAAGCTGGATGAAGTAGATATCCTAAAGAGAAGAAATAACCTGAAAACTTAACTCTGATGGATTCATTTCAATAGAATGCAGTACTGTTTAACATATTATGATGATTTGTTCAGGGTATGATGATACATGGAAAATTGAAATTACAGCATATATTTACAGAAGACTGACTGAGGGAGACTAGGTTAGTATCAACATTCAGTAGGATGACAGACCATTGAGAAACTATGATGTTCTAAAAGATTTGGAATTCAGAATAACACTCAATAAAGTACTTTATGACAACTTAGGCTCTAACCTTGAAAAAAATTAAACACAGCCCCAAAGCTGATCCTTATGGAACTCACTTAGCAACCACCATCCCTTTAGATCATTTCTTAGTCTGTCTTACTTTAGCAAGTTATTTTCCCAGCTTGTAACTTCAATACTCTCCTGCTGGGTGTAACATCAGAAATCTGACAGAATATTCCTTAGATTTCTAATTCAGTTTTATATAGACTGGATCCTGTCACTGACAACCATGTAAATCAGAAGTAACTCTAATGAAATCAGCAATACAACAATGGCTTAAAACATGTGTGAGAGGAGAATCAGATCCTCTCCCACTCCCTCCCAAGTGTCAGCTAAATAAGCTTTCAGGCTTTTGAAATAAATTCAAAGTTCAAATGTTGTGAGAGATGACGGTGCCAAGATCCTATAGAACACATCTGCCCTTCATTGTGTCTGTTCAGCATTCATTTGAAGGCAGAATTTAGTTTGTATGCTGAACTGGGACAAACCTAAAACACTTATTAGTATCTTTGGGCACTGGAAATACATAATGAAACTGTCAGCATAATCTAAATTATGAGATAGATAATTTATCTGCTGTAAGACTGAATGAAGAGTGTTCTCCCCAGTGCTCAGAATAATTCTCTGCTTTATATACTTGTCTAAATGCTGACCACATGTTGGGCAATGTGTTTGTAGCATTTGCCCCAGTGTTTGATTTTTGAACTGGCATGCATTCACCACTCCAAGTAAGTAAAATAAACCAGGGGAAAAGCACAAAATGCCTATTAAAGAAAACAATTTCAATAACAAGTTGAGCCCCTCGGGGACTGAGCTATTAAAAAAAGCAATCAGAATCTTGGAGGGTGGGATTTTGTGATTTTATTTGTATTTAAGACATCCACAAGGCCAAGATACAAAGCCAAAGAATGGGGCATTTGGTTAAAACCTGAAGAAAGAGAGTTCATTTCTTTGTGAAGTTAACAACTACTGTAGATTAGAAAACGAGCTCTTACCAAAATTGCCAACTGTAGAAAAGTATTCATTTGTTCCAGAAATCCCTCTGGGATGACATTCTTTACATATGTTAATTTCTGCTAAGTTATATGATGTTCCATTAATGAATGGAACAAAAATGGTTGGATGGCAGTGAGAGAGTGAGGCAGCCAGGAACCTTTCATTATTTAGAGCTATGCATGAAAGGCTGGTCAGCATTTCCATTAAACATTTCTATTTTCAGGGGTTTATGCTCAGCTGTAAACATTTTCTGCAGCTGCCTATTTGAGGATTTCAGTGTGAGTGCACAGTCTGATTTTACTGATTATGACTTAAAGAAGTGTGATGTAAAAAAAAAAAAAAAAAAGAAATGGTTAATTTGGCTGAGTTATGGTTATTTGTTTGCATAAGGTGTGAATTCTTGACTGAAATGCAAAATGCATAGCTGAAATATGGAGCTTTAAGAAAAAGGATAACGTTGTAGGTGAATTAGACTGAAGTTCATGAAGTTCATTAGTTTGAATGTCATAAAGTATCAACTGCAGGCTGCGTCCTGCACATGGGTCAGGCCAATCCCAAGCACGGATTGGGATACAGGCTGGGTGGAGAATGGATTGAGATCAGCCTTGCGGGGAAGGACTTGAGGGTGTTGGTTGATAAGAACCTCAACACAAACAAGAAGTGTGCACCTGCAGCCCAGAAAGCCAACTGTATCCTTGGCTGTATCAAGATAAGCATGACCAGCAGGTTGAAGGATTCTCTCCCTCTATTCTGATCTCATGAGACCCCACCTGGAGTACAGTGTTCAGGTCTGGGGAGTTCAGCATAAGAAGGACATGGATGTGTTGGTGTGAGTCCATAGGAGGGTCACAAAGATGATCAGAGGTCTGGAGCACCTCTCCTATGGGAACAGGCTGAGAGAATTGGACTTGTTCAGCCTGGAGAAGAGAAGGCTTTGGGGAGACCTTATAGCACCTTCCAGTACCTGAAGAGGCCTACAAGGAAGCTGGCAGGGGGGATTTGTGCAAGGACCTGTAGGGACCAGGAGGTAATGGCTTTAAACTGGAAGAGGGTGTATTTAGATTAGATAGAAGAAATTCTTCACAGAGTGGGTGGTGAGACATTGGCATAGGTTGCCAAGAGAAGCTGTGGATGCTCCACCCCTGGAAGTCTTCAAGGCCAGGCTGGATGAGGCTTTGAGCAACCTGGTCTAGTGGAAGGTGTCCCTGCCCGTGGCAGGGGGGTTGGAACTAGATGGTCTTTAAGGTCCCTTCCAACCCGAACCATTCTGTGATTCTATGATTCTATGAAAAGTAAAGAATCTTTCCACCAGCAAAATCCTCAACCATTTTGAAACTTATTTTAAACTTAACTTCTTGAACATGTCACTTTCCACCATCCTGATCCACCCATTTCAGTGTGTGTGGGTAATATGTGTTATCCTCTATTATATACATCCACTAGGCCTTCAAAATAGATGAAAATGTCTACAATCATTATTATCTGAGGTATGTATAGATATACACCCTAAAATTAAGTTTCAACTAACTCTTCTGGAAGAGCGAACAAAAACACCTCTGTAAGATCTATACTCTAGCAAAGTTCATGAATGCATACAAGCACCAGGCTACTCACAGCTCCTTTTCGTCTCCTTTCTAGCAGTGAAGTGTTCTGTATGCTACCTAAGCAAACTCAGTCAGTCGTCCAGTCTCTAACTGCTCCTTTACCAGGGATCCAAATGTACATCTCAATGCCTTGTACAGGTGTCTCAGCCCATTGCTGCAGATAGTGACTGCAAAGAACAGAAGTATTGTTGGCAAATCAAGATTAATTTTTATGAACTATTTTCGTGGCTTTCTGTACAAGGATCAGTTCTCCTGTGCTATTTTCTTCCTAATTTAAGTGCAAAGACAGACTGTATTTTTTCACTTTATAATTAACAACACCTACCTTGACTCTTTCAATTGACTGTTAAGTATTTTTATGAAGTGATGATTGCACTGCTTTTCTTCATTATTTTTCGTTCTTTGACAAATAGCATTTATGAGTTGAATAAGACTTGCGGATTTTCACAGATTTATTTCAAACAACCCTCTGTATTACTAATGTGGTCTTTGTGAGTGTTCATCTGAAAAGTCATGTGATTACTTTACTGAATGACTTCATATTTGTAAACAAGAACAGTGACAGAAGCAATCATTAGGACACTTTGTCTCTTGCACATGGTATAGAGACGCACAGAAGGTAGTAAGGTTTGCAGATCAAGAAAATTTCAGGGTCATACATTTTTTTACCATCCTTCTACTTGCACAGGAAAAAAAAAAACAAACAATCTGTTTATCTAGAGATGTTCCCTTCAAGTTTAAAATAGTTGATTCACTTGTGACTGAAAAAAAAAGATGTAGATGGAATTCATGAATCATTTATTCATCTTGTCACACCGTTCAGATGACACTTTCATCCTTTACTGATGTGTCCATTTGTCAGTCCTGTAGAATAGGTCCAGTGCAAACATTCTTTATCCTCTGCAAATTGAGGATATTGTTGGTCCTTTCTAATCTTTTTGTTCTTACTGGGGATTCTTGCAGTGGAAAAAGCTGTCTCCTCCTCCAGACAAGTTATTCAAGACAAACAACCTCCTTTTTTCCCTGGAAGTTGCAACAGAATCCCTGTAGGTCATAAATGTTAAAAGAAGTATGATTAATGCTCAAAGAAGCAAGGAAATATTCTACCCAGTTAGATGAGCAAATTGTAATTATACACATATCCTGGATATCTCTTCCTGAACAGTCTTGGTGTTAAAACCTAATAGGGTCAAAGTCACTGTTTCAGATTTCAGTAGTCTCAGGAATTGTGATTCCTTTGCTGAATACAAAACTAGCAAAGGCAGATAGTCTCATATTGTCTAAATTTCCTATCACTAATTATCTAAACTGCTATGAGCCTTTGCTCAGGAAATGTCTGTGTGCTGAAAGGAGCTTTTACCCTTCTAGATCCTATGGAATATGGATAACCTATCTATATCTATGTGCATGTTTCTTGCATATGCTTAAAAACTGTTGAAGATGAAGCTGACAACACACATGCTGTACAAATATTGAGGAAGGTAAGGTCTCTGACAACAGAATTGGTATATTTAAAATATGCAAGTTCAATCAACATGGAAACTATCACATGAACTGAACAATGAACGGACCTCCATTAGATGGGATGACAGACTTCCCACCATAAACATGCATTTATGTGTCTTCCGGATTGGTCAGCTCTGCCATAGGCTGTCTTGCTCATATGATACATAATAAACCAATGAAAAGCAAAGCAAAACAGCAAACAAAACAATTTAACATAAATTTATAATAGCTTATTTTTGTATATAATTGTTGAACTTCTTATATCAGAGGTTAAACAACGAGAGTCCTTTTCATTCAAGATACATAGATATGTTTGTGCCTTTTTATAGTTTGTCTGGATTATAATGAATGTCTAAATGATTCAGACACATTATCTGCTTCTTGTTTGGAACGGATTGAGCAAAATATGTATCTGCTGTTCTTTAGACAGAAGAAATGGTCATAGAGGAGGTTCCAAAGATAAGCCACTTTCTCCTTTCATTTCCTCCTTCAGAATCTTCCAATTTCATATAGCAGTCTTTGGGATTCCGATATGGAAGATAAATTTTGTTAGTTCACTTCTTAGCTTCATCTCTTCACTGAAATATAACACGTAATAGACACTGACAATTCTTAAGACTGAGGTACCTGGTCTGGTTCATAAAAGTAATTTTCACCCATTTTGAGTTAGTGTGTGTCCTTTTTAGACAGCTAGGAGCAAACACTGCAGACTCAGGCCTTTGTTGACCTGAGTTTGCATTTTTCTGGCTTAATATTAAATTACCTGTCTGACACATGTGATGAGCCTGTGAATAATCCTGACATGTTGTTATTCTGCCTTGAGGTGCCACTATAGAGCTAGTGGAAGTGAGGACAGCAGCTTCATCTTGAGCATCAGAAGGAAAAGCAGCAATTTGGATTTTGTGCCATTTCCCTCTTTATTCTTAGAATTATTCTGTAAAAGACATCAAAATGCTGCTTGTTCACTGTATGATTATGTTCTCTGAGGAATTAGTAGCGAATGACATAGCATGTAAATTATAGATAATGAAGTACATATGCATAGGCTCTATTTGAAGTGCCCAAGGTTAATTTCTGTGTAAAATAATGATACGTTCACTTGAAATCGATCAGTTATATGCAAATTAAGGATGAAATTCCCTTTAATTATGACATCTTTATAAATTAATCAAGGTACCTATTCAGTGACTATATATAATAAATATCCCATTTGAAATATCTTCAGGGTGTGTATAAGAAATGAAAAATAGCACCAAAATGTAAGGTTATTTATGCTAATCATGTGAACCATTTTGTTTTGTCATCAACCAGATGCTTCAGCATACAAAAAGATAAATCATAAAATTAAATCAATAAGAGAGGAAAGATCCTCTTATGGCTGGGGCAATGGATTGGAAGTCAGGAAATTTGATTTCAGTTTCTGACTCTGTCACAGCCTTCCTGTGTGACCTTACGCAAGTCATGTTTTCTCTCCAGACCTTGGTTTCTCATCAGTTTAGAGGAAAGAGTAATGTCCTTCATGTTCTTCCTTCTGAACAGTTTGTTTTTGGTTTTGGCATTTTTTTTTTTAACTTTTGTAAGCTACAGTATATGCAATGTAACCTGGGAAACTGCATGAAACACTTCATACCTTAAATTGTAGGATCTCAGCTTTCAGAGTAGTGAAGGCTCTTTGGGACCTCAGATATTTTATGGCTGAATTTAGATTGCCTTTTGAACATGGGCACAAGCCAGCACCAAATTTCAAACTCAACTCACTTTTATCAATACTAGTCTCTCCTAAGTGTCTGTCTGTGGAAGATTTCCAGGCAAGTAGGTAGGCAACCTGAACTGGCGCTACCTCCTTTTATAGGTTCAAGTAAGGCTCTCTTGCAGCATGATTTGGCTTGGCACCACCTGACCAAACCTTTTCCCGTATGCACGGCAGTGTCTTGCAGAAGCTTCAGCTCTACAGTAAATATGCTACTTAAATCTCAGTACCTTGTTTTCCTCAGAAACCTCCAGACAATGGACTACTATTAAGAACACTCAGGAAAATTATGAAAGGTTGGGTAGAAAATAATAATGAACTGATAGTATCTTTCTTTCTAATGCTTACAAACACACACATCAGGATTATCTAAATATCTAAAATCACTAATTTCTATCAGGTGTTGTGTCACCTCATGCTGAATTGCTCATTGCCAAATACCTACAAATTTAGGGAAAAATGTTTGAAAGAAAACTATTGCTTTTTTGCATAAACATAAGCAACTGAATTAATGTTTTATTATAAATAATTAGTTAATTGTACTGCAGTAATATATCAGATATTCTTGTTATCTTTTAGTTATATAAGTATAAAAATTAAATATTTCTGAGAATGTAATCAGTACTTTTTTGTATTTTAATTCTGTTTCTGATTCTACTTTAGAATTTATATGTTGAAAATTCATTTTATTTTAAATATGTGATTGTCTTTAAAAACACAAATAAAGCCCCAATTCTGTAAGAGTAAAGTGTGCTTGAACTGATGTGTCTTAGAACTAAATATATTTGTAGCTATGTGCACAAAGCTTTCAGAGTATATCAGTGCATTTGTGTACACTCAGACATAAACAAACATATATATATCAACTGTTCTAGTAAATACAGGTCTTTACTTCTATCTTGGACTGCAAGCTGTGTTTTTCTCTGTAAATCTGACACTTGTCACACTAGATGTGAATGTCACCAAAAAGATGAATTTAAACTGAAAACAAAACCACTGGTATCCCGTAACTCTGAAAAATCAAGTTTATTTTCCATTTTAAAAACATAGAAAGACATTAATTCCTCACAGTGGCAGATGTTTTAAAACACACAGAAAAAGATATTTTAAAATACTTCTATTTAATTCTATTCACTGAATGTCATACAAATCATGATTTCCCTCTGTGGGGTTTACACATATTTATATATCTGTACCTAGGCTTCTTATCTAGCCTCCTTGATTAGACACAGGGGAAATACCACTCTAAAGGTATGAATTATCTCATCTAAAGTCAACATCTATCTAATGTCTACATTTCTGTTCAAAATGCAGAATTTCGTCTCATAATGTAGGATATTACCAAGTGTAGATGAGATGGAAGTTGAAGCTTACAGTGAATGTTTTACATGTTGCTGCTTACAATGAATGTTTTAAACCATTTAAGTAGTGCATCAACACTAATAGTTGGTCATCCACACTTCCCAGACAGCTCTTATAAAAAGACGTATTTCCAAAGATAAGCAAGGGCTTACACATTTTTTAAAAATCAAAGTAACAGTTACTGTTTTTATGGATGCCCATCTAACAGGAATCAATGAATCAGCTTCAGTTACATCATATCAGCTGGGTAACTTGCATCTTTCACAGTCTTGCTGAAATGTGGCCGCTCCTCATGTGCACACACAATGTCTGTATGTGTCAAGTCCGTGGCCCTGCCCTGTGCAAAGCAAATATGTCCTCAGTTTTGTCAAATCAACAAATGCCTTTTGTTTGGTTTACGGCTTAAGAACTACATTATAGCTCCATTCTACAAGAGATATGGACAGTCATAAGAAATAAAAGGTCTCTCTTAAGAATTCAGGGATCATCACATGTTGTATGATCCCTGGAGATCATCATAAAAAGTGGAGAAAATTTGCTTGCAGTCCAGATCATATGCATCTGCTATTTAAATATTCTTGATTTACAGAAGAAAATTTCATGAGGCTGATGCAAGAATAATCCCCTTAATAATCATTATTTCTCTCTTCCTTTTTAATTTTTTTTCCTCCAGCCTTCAAGTGAATGAATTGTTAAGAGATCATTGCAAATGAAGTATTATTTGAACAGCCTTACTACGTTTAAGTAGAAGTTTCATAGATACATAGATTACCTTACAGACAGAACGGACCATTGCATCAACTAGTTTGACTTGAATAATACAGACTATAGAACCACATCAGTTTCTCTTGCAATGAGCTCTGTAAACTTTGTTTGACTGCAGCTCATCTATGGATGCATTTTGCTTTAGTTTGATAATATGGAAATGGAGAATCTGCAACTTTTCTTGGTAGGAGTGTGTTCACAGGATGAATTTTCCTTGCAGTTAAAAATGTGCGCTATTCTTGCTGTGGCCGAGCTGTTAAAGTTAATTCCAACTTCCTTAAAGTTAATTCCACCTTCCATTTAATTTTCTTTTTAAGGATACCTAGAGCTTTGTTAAGCAAATTCCTTTGAGGCTGGAATTTCCATAGTTGTTTTCAGCCTAATGTTTAGTTTGCTTATTGGAGAAAAGCACAAACAAAATTGGCTAATTGGGGTCTGATTTATGGCCCTGATTTCTCCCCTCCCCC
>NW_010246446.1:0-877 GCF_000690775.1 Eurypyga helias
ACTTGTGCTTGGGATTGCCCCAAACAAGATAATGTTCTTTTAATGCAATGCTGCTTGGAAAACATTGTGGTAGATTAGAGGAAATCCTGCAAAACTGCTCTCGTACTTTCCCTCTAAGAGTGAAAGTTGAACCCGTACAAGGTGCTAACTTGCAGGTGAACGCTCCTGACTGCTGGCCAACTGCTCTGCTGGCTTGCAGAATGGTTCTAGCAAGTGCCTTATCCCAGTCTTCATGCAAGAGGCAACCTGAAGCATGTTACAGGGAATATTGATTCTGTTACCAGCATGAGGAAGTCGAGTGCTTTACCATTAAATATCAGGAAAACTTGACTGAGGAGTTTACTCATCTGAAAATGGGGGGAATTCCCGAGGTGCACACTGAGAATGCACGCTGAGGATTCCACAAATGGCATGCCATTGTTGACTCTAGGATGGGAGTTAAAAGGAACCATCAGGAGTTGCTTAATCAGAATTAATGAATACATGAGTAATGTCATACAATTGTGTTACTTTCTCATTAATTCCTTCGTTAAAATTATTTCTTCCACTGGAGATTACCAAGGGTAAGATGTGAGTCACCACCAGCACAGCAGAAACAAACTGAGGAGAAGATCCCCTCTGCTGCAATGGCCTTTTGCCGGCACGAACCGGACTAGCACGGTATTTCGGTGCAGCGGCTGTTCACGGGGCAGCGAACCTCGCTGCTCGGAGACCGGCTGTGCCCAGCACCCCCCGAACGTGGGAGCGCACCCGATCCGCTGCGCTAAGGGTCACTGTGCCCGCTGACGGGCGATGTGGGGCTCCGGTCACGGCCTGGGCCCCAGCACAGTCACGCGCGTCATGGAGGCCCCTCGGGGTCGCACCTGCCCGGGGTGGG
>NW_010246447.1:0-1247 GCF_000690775.1 Eurypyga helias
GGTCGGGCCGCTGTCGCAGCCCCGGGACAGCCGGTGGCCCGGGCGCCGGGGGTCGTTTGCTCGAAGGAGAGTCCAGCCGACCACCACTGCCCGTGAGCTGCTGACCTTACCCTGGGACACAGGTTACCTCCGCGCACCGGCGCGCAGCGACTCAAGGTCCGTAAGGCAGGCGACAACGTGCCGTGATTACCCCTTCCTACGCCTTCCGTGACTGTTGGCACACAGGCTGCAAAAATACAAACGCTTGCGGTATGAAGCGAGGTGGGAATTGTTCATCTCGGTTTCCTGACATCTGCACCCCAAATCAAAAAGTGTTCCCAAAGAAGTTTTAAGAGATGCCACCGGCACATAAATCCGTCCCCGAGCGGGTGACAGGCTGCCGACACCCCCGCAGCGGCAGGGGTTCCGTGACTGTTGGCACACAGGCTGCAAAAATACAAACGCTTGCGGTATGAAGCGAGGTGGGAATTGTTCATCTCGGTTTCCTGACATCTGCACCCCAAATCAAAAAGTGTTCCCAAAGAAGTTTTAAGAGATGCCACCGGCACATAAATCCGTCCCCGAGCGGGTGACAGGCTGCCGACACCCCCGCAGCGGCAGGGGGGGACACGCAGAGCGTGCTTCAGTCTGTTGGTGTAAGATTACTCTTTAATTGCAGCGAAAATCCATCCTTTCAAAAGCATTAAAGTGTTGACGTTTCTTTTCCCAATACAAGCCAATATTCAGATTACATGGACACTAATCAAATAACCCGGGTTATTTCATTTGTCAACATGTTCATAAGAATTTTCTACCAGGCGTTAAAGGCATTTATACGGAACGACATCTTTCAAAAGCAATGTCGCTAATCCAGATTTAAGGAATATTTGATTATGACAAGACGTTTGATGGTTTTATTTTACATACCAGCTGTGCCACAAATCGTTTCATACCTCAAACAAACTCCTAATTTTGTATCTTGCGAGTACTTTCTATGAAGCAGCAATTTTGATTGTAAGACATTCTAGTCAGTACCTGCAGCTCCCAGGTATAGTATTCGAAAGTGCTGTCAGATGCTCTAAGGCAAGAGGGCTTTGGGTGCTGTGTTTGCGCCTGTCCCAACTTTAAAAGAAACTCCTCTTTCTAAAGTACCGTTACAAGGCAGAATCCCGCACGCCACCTCAGCCCCGCTCGCACCGGTTCGCAGCCGCTCCCGGGATGGCTTCTGCCTCAGGAGGGGCTTCGCGACCCCGCGGACGGGGTGGCAG
>NW_010246448.1:0-13390 GCF_000690775.1 Eurypyga helias
CGGCCCGAGCTTCTCGGGGCGGCCCAGGGTGAGCCCCAGAATCACAGCTCGGCCGCTGCCCGTAGGGCTCCCTGCGCACACGTTTGTGCAAGCACCGTGCTGACATTTACGCTCTTTACACCCCAGGAATTACTTCTCCCGGGAGGCAGCCCGGGAAAGAGCTGCCGGGGGTCCCTGCGGGATCCATCCACGAGCCAAGCACTGTCCCTGTGCCTGCTGTGTCCCGGCTGTGCCAGCAGAAACGTCCCGAGAGCGGGGCAGGGAGGAAGCGGCGGTACTGCGGTCCCCTCGCACTGGGTTTCAGAGAGCAGAGGTCTCACCCCACGTGTGAGAAATGAGAGTTCACGTCCTTCCTGTGGCGAAAAATTTCATCCCCAAGGTTACCCTTGAAGCTTAGCTGAAACAGGCATAGCCGCAGGCTCATTCCTTGCATTAAAAAAGAAAAAAATAAAAAAATCAAGTATTCACTGAAGCAAAGCAGGATTTAATTTAATAGGATTGAGATGCCTAACCCGGGTCATGTTACCAGCTGATAGCTGGGGCCTCACCTGAGAGATGGATGCGTCTCACTAGAGACGAAGGAAGGATCCGAACACCCCTCTTACGACCAAGAGGCCAAGCAAATGGGGTGTCCATACCAACGTGACCTCTTGGTAGGTCGATCCGGAAACAAGCCCATTGAAGTAAGGGATAAGATACCTTACTCTATCCCTCTTAGAGGCCAGATGATCTTTAAGGTCCCTTCCAACCCAAACCATTCTATGATTCTGTAAGGTGTACAGCCAGCCCATACTAGCACTAGGCATTTTCCCCTGGCTGATTTAGGCAGTACGGTGGTTAATATTCACAGATCCTTTGCACCGAGGAGGAGAGACCCCCAGGAAACAGAGATTTCTAGAGACCCCAGAGCTGGGCTTCAAAGTTCACATCTAAGTCTGCTTTTTGCCATGCTTCCTCTTATGGGAATAGGCAGTCAGGTGACCACATGGAAAGCAGTAACATTCAAACACAGACACGTTACTTACTGAGAGATAACAATGCAATGAACACTGAATGAAGACAAACTAGGTCCCAGACATGCTTAGTGTCTTACTTGGACAAGACTCTACTGTATTGCTAGAAAAGCTCCAGCATATTTAGAAGCCAGACATAATCGAAACCCTTTATTCATCGTCACATCTTAAATCTCTTCTCTCACTTTGTGCCAAGCAGAGAAACAGAACATGTGTTACAAACCTTTTAGACATCTGCATCTCACTGTTTCCAAGACAGTTTCTCCTAAACTTTCTGCTGGATCGACGCCATCTGCATGACCCCACTGCATGGCTCATATTTAAATAATACCTAATGTGTCCCTAAAGTGAGCCAAGAGACTCTGGGAAGGGGATCAAGCTCCTAGTCAGCAGTGCACAGGTACACGCAGTCAGCACCTTCAAAGCATCACGCCATTTGGTGTTTTCCTTACAGCCCCATCACATAGATCACGTGACAATCTCACCAACAAAACAAAGATTTACCATCAGCTTTCAAGCAACACTTTCAAAAATTGAACCCCACGGAAAGAAGGCAGAAATGATATTTTTTAAAAAATTTAAACTTACATGATTTAGCACTCTGACACATGATTTTGAAATGCTTTCACTTTGGCAATACTTCATATATATGTGCAGATATTAGGTCCCAGATGCACATATTTTTACGTGTAAACACTAGCCAAAGGGAAAAAAGTATTTATTTTTGCATACCACCTGCACTGCGACGCGGAGACTCAGTGTCAGGAAGTTCAGTACGTAGGGTTACTGCCGCAGGGTTACTGCACAGTCTTTACATTTTATAGCGCACGGCTTAGACAAACAATATCTTCCTACATTTTTACATCCCTAGTTATCACCTCTGTATTCTGAATCACTCCCCTCCTTGCTCTTCCTAGGAAAGGGGAGGAATAGGAAGGGAGATAGAAAAATCTGTGTCTGTGTTTTAAAGAGCTTTAAATGTTTTCCAAGCTGCCTAGAGGTGTAGTCAATGACCAAGTTAAACATTAATCTCAGATACACACTTGCTGAATCAAGGAATCTGCTGTGTGAAGGGAGTTGCTAAGCTCTCCTGCTAATCAAAATAGTCTTGCTTTGTACTTTAATGACACTACAAACACTTTTAAAAATTCCAAATAATGGAGTAAGAGTAGTGATGGCAGTGACTCATACCTTTTCCACGATGGGGATCATTTGCTCCTGGTTTTGCATGGTGCTTTATTCTCAATGGTTTCTACAGAAGCACCCAAATTTGAGTAATGTATCAGATAAACAAATAAAACTTTTAAATTGGAATGAAGAGGGACTGCTTATTTGATCATCACTGTGCTGAAACTAACCATCCGCTCTTGTCAGCAACCGAGAACTTGGAGAGCAAGTTATGCAGAAAAATGGGTTTCAGTCCCATCTGCGTGTTGCTATTTTGCTTAAATAACACAAATCCAAACCAAACCAGTATTCTTTTATATGCATAATACATTGATGACCTATGCTATGTTTATAACCACTCAAGGCTTATAGATACACATCACGTTTGTGTTGAGTACTTGACAGATAACCGAGTTTCTCTTGAGCAAGGCTCCTAAAACTTAGTACACTCCTTCAAAGCAGGCCACTTAATACAAATTCATAATCTGACTTCAGTGTCAGAAATCACAAAATAAGTTTCTTTGAAGCTACTTAAAGCTACAAACAGCAGCATAACAATTTACAGTGCTCCCCAGCAGCTCTGTATTCTGGCTTGAACAACCACTAAATACCAGTCTGTACTACAGGCTCACTGTTCTTCACACAACACGTACTTTGCTGCACGCTGATTTCACCTTTCATTAGCAAGGCCTCTTCCCAAGATAACAAAGTCAAGCAGTAAAGCCTTGCCTTTATGCTAGAGTATTTTATAATGGAAGAGTTGTAAAATAAGTACTTTATAGAAAAAAACAATATATATTACCATCTGGAGATTTTTAAACAGAATATTCAGTTGATCAGCCCTGATTTTCTTACATCTGATTTAAAGCAAAACAGTTCGCTCCCTCAGAAGAGAAAATGGTTAATGGATTACTCTGCTAATACAAAAATAAATTATAATCACTACCTCAGAGTACTGCCAAAATGCGCCTTAGTTTCCCACATAAGCAGTTTACCAAGTTTCCTTTCAGAAGCATTTTTCTATGCATCTGCAAGTTAGGCAATTCCCGGAACCTACTATTCTATTTTGGAGAAGACTGCTAGGAAATTATCTTACTCAGAGGATATCTTAAAAGACAGTGAGAAACAATTTAAAACTTAGCCTGAACTTCAGATCTTAAAATTATTTCCATAAGCAGTCAGTGAATAAACAAAACAAAAAAAAAACCCCACCCAACTTTTTCACAAATTAACAGTGCTTACATTTTTATTTGAAACAAGAAAAAAGCAGTGTTCTCTGGTAACTAGATTTTACTGATTTCTTTCGTTTTCAGTAAAACAAATCCTTATAGCTACAGTGCTGCACAAGTAATAATCATCTCATTCATGTGCTATTTACAGAACTGCCCCTGCATATGTCAACTTCAGGCACTAAGCCACAATTTTGTAGATTTTCAAGCTACCACACCAGCTGACCATATTTAACCCCATGTTCTACGTTCTAGGAAGCAAACCACCCAACCTCTTTTCCATCACTGACTTCCTGGTGCAGAACATGGTATCTGTGGTGGTCAAGAAGTTCACATTCAATCTGCTGCCTGATCAAACACAGTTGATCAGTCAACTGGTTGTGGTGCAACCGCGGCGCTGAAACATCAGTCTTCACTAACCTTCTGGAACATTTGATTGGTACAAAACCTAAAGACAAACACAAAATCTCTCTAAACCGTATGAGTAACTTCAGCCTATACCTACAGTGCGCCCCAGAAAAATCTACCATTAATCTGATTCTCTTTTGTTAGTCTGATTCTTTATGAAGCGTGAAGAAGAATCTTGCACGGTATTTACAACACTTTCTCCTTGTACTAATTTACCACATTTTCCTAATAAATGATTGCATTTTTGCAGGTTCTTTAGCTTGTAAGGCAGAAGTAAGGGCATGTCTACATCGCCCACTACAGGATACTATAGGCATGCTGAAAATAACCATAAAAAGTAGGACTATTCAGTTTTAAAGTAGGCTCGTTTACGTTATGATAAAAGGAGTACTGTCCATGTAATTATTCATGTCATCCAGTACTTCATGCCCTGTGATATAACAAAAAATGCCTGGTACTTAACATCATCCAATAAACATTTTGCTATTCTCCAGTTTCCTAGAACTGTTCCTTTTTTGTTCTTTTTTTTTTCTTGAAAGAACCAAAAAAGCATTAATAAGAAACTACAGTGAGAAACACTGCAAGTGGCAAGTTTAAAAATGAAATTGTGAAGGCAGCAGAAAGTCCTCTAATGCAATGTATAACTGATGCTTTGTATAACATACACTAGCACTACTATACTCCAGAAAAACTCCAACTCCAGAAGATGCTTTCAACACCAGTCTGATGGTACCGAGTGAGGGGAGTCAAGTGTGACTTGATAAAGAGAAAACTGGTAGGAAAGAGACCTAAATGAAAAGCTCAACAGTTGCTGCTTTTTACTCTTCTTAGAACTCAATCAGTTCCTCTCATGGGACTCGGACAGAAGTTCCACACACAGGCATGAGTTGCACAATTCTCCAGTGCTTGTGATGGGAGGCAACGATGAATCAAATGCCATGCATCATATATTCACTGCAACGTGACTGGAAGTTTAGTGCAGAGCATACAAAAATTACTGCAACTGGCTTCACAAAGTTCAAGAAAACAGGGAACCAAAAGCATTGATGCTGTAACACGCCTTATCAAACTTCAGTGCATTGCTCCTTGTCTACTCTAAGCACTGCCAGATGCCCTTTTTTTCCGGTGGCATGGGAGCTTCAAAATGACGTATTCCTCCACCTCCATTCTTCATACAGTGACACTGGGCCCAACTGAGAACAATGTGTAGAGAACTTTATATTTTTGAGATGATAGCTCTGAGACAGAACGAGCTATCCATGTGTGCCTATGAACAACATTACTATGCATATACACTAATTATTAGTGGAGATGGGTGGATTTCCTTAAACCAAACAAGAAAGCAAGCTTTCTCCTACCCTGTGCATAGCATCCTACCTCCACGTTATGGTCCAGTAGTACCAGTTACCAGTTATCAGTGAAGCCATACAATACCTTGAGATGAGCAGCCACAAGTTTACACGTCCATTTAGACACTTCAAGGACTGCAGGTTAGCCACCGCTGTTTTCTAGAATATGGAGCCAGAGAATTGAGTTTTGAGGCATTAATTTGAAAATAAGATTATTTAGATAAAGGTAGATGCAGCCACACTCTTTAAATACTATAAACAGGAAATTTATTTAACCAAGGGTTTCCTCATAATGATCCCTTCTTAAGCATAGTATGCGATGCCTCTGTCATACGTAAAACCAATGGCCGTGCCCCAAGAAGCCTAAACCTTTGTCCAGTGACTCCACTATTGCCTGGCTCCTTTTTACAGCCTTACGTGCCGTCCCCAGTTTAAGGCACTTTCCTCAGCTTCATTATAATGTCAGCTGTACAAAAGCATTAAGGATTTGAACAGCTCATCTATCATTCACTTAGATTATAGGGCTGGTAGTTACTCTCCTCAGGGAATACGACATCTTCTTTCTAATTCACAATGACAGGATTCAAACAAGAGGTCCCAAAGAGTGAATCCTAACCTGTAAACCTACATTATGAAAGGGAGATGCAACAAATCCAAATTTTTTTATAAAATATCTTTGCTGTGAGTTGACAGATGTCTGCCCCCAGGGTCCAGGCACCAAATCCTGTTTCAAACTCCTGTATCTTTTCCCCTCTGCAGTGCACAGTTTATAAATCAAAATGGCCCTTTCCTCTCCACTTTGAATCATACGGGAAGAGGGGAAGACATGAATTTGAAGTCTGTCATGGGCCTATGTTGTGCAATGACTTTAGGACAGTTGCAGTAACCTAACTGTAGTCACAATGAATTAGGAAAATATCTCAAATTAGTTATAACAAAACAGAACAGAGGAACAGCATTACTCTGTGTGAACAAGAGACACAAATAAGCCTGCTCTATCTTCCCAGGACTTCCATTCAACTCCGCAAGACCACCCAAAACTACAAGAGCTGAATGAGGAGGAAAAGCTTTAGCATAGCAGCAATTATAAAGCACAGGGGAACACATTAGCTATTTGTGCAATACCAAATATCAGCATAGCACCAGCCAAGAAAAAAGGAGAATAGAAAACAAAAAATTCTCACATTGAAGTCTGTCGTAAGGATGGAGAATATTTTAACAATTTCACTACATCTTTGGTATTCATATTGCCTCATTGTACCCAACGAAGACAAAAAACCCCCACCTTCTTACCATTCAGCAGTCCCAAGAGAAGTTTCTGAAAAGTTTTCTGCCTACCAGTTAGATTATGCCACTCTTACACAAGCAAGACAAAGATGGTATTTATAGTAAGTGGCAGCAACCACTGGCATGAGCTGCTTCTAGGTCCATTCAGGCATCTGAGAAAGACCGTAACTTTTTGGGAAGAGCTTGGGAACCACTAATGGATGCTACCACACTCTTGGCCCTCTTATGCTGACACAGCTTCCAGACTTATTTTGCACTGGCCTAAAGGGTCTCTTCTGCCACTACAGTCCTCTCACCTATTCAAACAACACAAGCCACACACTGAGCATTACTCTGCTGACAGGATGCCTCCATCTCCACTCAGGCTTTGTCAGCACTGCTCCGTCAGTTTAGAAAAGGAACCCCAGTTGACATGGCTGTGCCAATCCAACTTTATAACACAGAGCACGACAACATTCTGAGACTAACTCCCCCTTCATCTGCAATAACCTTCATTTTAATTCATTTTCTTTGCCACCTGTTTTGTAAGCCTGGAGAGTTCACATTTTCAAGCTTTTACCCAGAACCAGGAACCTTCCTCAAAATAAAGAAAACAGATTGAATGTGTCATTTATAAAGTTCATGTTCTGAAGGTAAATAAAAACACTGAACTATTGCAAGACCTATGATAAAATGAACAGTACAGCTAAGCATATCCACTTTCTCAAAGCTACAGGCAGAAAAAGATACTGCCTAGAACTACAGAAAGTTGCTATGGGCAAGGCATATCTGTTTGCCTACGTCAGCAAAATTCATACAGAATAGCTGATGTATGTCAAATTTACAGACTGCCGATCTTCCTGATCTCACATTATTCCAAAAGCAGCACCACTGAAATAAACTAGGTACGGTGCTTTTCTCTCTTCGGTATGGAGAGCAGAACTAAGCCTAAAAATAAGGGAGATTACCTCGCACTCAAATTTCTTGTGCAATAAGGGTATTTCTTTTTCAGGCTCTATCAAGTTTATGGCTATTTTGGATCATTCCTATGCCTACTGCAATAGCGGGCAAGCGTACAGTGGTAGCCTAACTCCACGAGTCAGATTTTTGGGACAGCTCTTTCCAAGGATTTTCCCCTTCTCTTCTAACACTGCAGCAATGCTGAATGCATTTACTGGAGGAGAGAGGGTCTAGAAATGGAAACTTAATGGGCTTATAGGGTTCTATTTTAAACAGTCCCCATAAAAAGGTACAAAACTCAAACAACTTGAAACACACCAAAGGCTGTGTTTTGAGATCACAGTGTTGTGTTTATAACTTCACAGAACATCTGAAGCCAAGTTATCAGGCCACCATGGTGCATGCTAGGAGTGAGTTACAATACGAGCAGTGAATCTGTCTCAAGATACGTTAGTTAGCACCTTAACAAACTTCAAAAGTACTTTCCAGCCACACTCGGATAACTAATCTGAGTGAACATAACTAAGAAAGTGTGATTCTTTGGCTAGTCAGAAGAGAGCCTCTTACCGCTGGCTCAGCAACAAGGCAACTGTTGACCTTTAACGATTTATTCATATTTCTGCCTGGGGATAAATTGCGGGTATATATTTATATACTCACACACATAATCTTTGTACCATTTAACCAGATTACACAAAAAATGTTCCCCAAGGGAAACAAGATAAAAACACAACATTCATTGTTTGCAAATGTGGCCACAGAAACCTCAAGTGTGCACACCATGCAGCCTTAACTCTTGTGCCCTGAGGAATTCTAACTACTGCTCTGTAATTTATAGGTATAGGAGTGGAGATCTCATGTTCAACATTTGGTAATGATATATCTGAAACTAAACACAACAAAAGAAAGGGGATGCCCTTGTCCAAAGGAAGGCTACTTTTCCTTGGTTTTAGAACCCAGGGCCAGGTTTAATCAGCGGTGTTCTGCCTCGTTACTTCCAACGGCAGAAATAACTGAATAGAGAGGTTTCTTCTACTGTCAGAGATTCAGCCCATTTAACCTCATTTGACCATTTTCATAGAATAGCAGTATTTTGATGAAATAGATAAAATGTCAAAAAATGCTAAACAAGCACTATTTCAGTCTTGGCTTTCAATAATCACACAAACCAGGCACCTGTTGAGTAAGAGTAGTGTTATGGTCACAGCTTAGTTTGCATAGATCAGAGACCAGTACTGATCAGGTAACAGCGTTTTCTTACAGCTAATCTCTACCTACATTTGGAGGGCGAAAGAGTTTATCACAATGTCAGTGACTTGAGGTAGAATTAAATCCATGTTTGCATTCTTACGTCCAACGCATCTTGCCATTTTTCAGCGAGTTATCACTGAAAGTGATAGACAGTGAAGTAGGCTGTACAGCTACATACAACAGTTTTTCCTAGCCTAATATTGACCCATGCCCAGGTCTTGTAAGCCCCATCCTGTCAGCCACTGTCTTCTCCATACAAATAAGGAACTTCCCTACATATTCATTTTAGGATTAAAATACTTCTCAAAAATTTTGGAGGTAGGCATTTTTGTCCCTTTTTCAGAACCTCCTTGGTACGGATAGAGAAATCAGGGAATCTTGTAAATAACTGCTTTGGAGCAACTAATTAATCAGTTTTGAAGGGTGCTATGGTTTGAAATAAAGTTTACCCAACAGTGACTCTTTCACTTCTAGTGGAATTCTCTGTTATACTTTTTGTCCTTTCCACCATGAACACTCTTTGGGATCAATACTTGTCCTTATTTCTTCTGTATTTATTATGTTTCCTTTCTTTATGCACCTTTTTATGATCTTCAGCTTCAATGTAGTTGCTATTAGAGCTGACATATACACTGCCTGCTTTACTTTTGCTGCTCTCCACCTTTTCGTCAATTTATGAATGTGCCCATCCTCACGCTGAACACCACAGTTAATCCTGAGATTCACTCCTAGCTTCCTCCTGCTCTGCAAGGCCAGTACCCTCAGAACCTGGGGTGCCTTTCTGCTATCCAGAGTATTTGCACATAAACTCTGGGTAGCACATAAAGCAGAACTACATTACTTTCTATCTATTTCTTTTGGGTTTACATCTTCGCTTTTACTTAGCTCAAGTCTTTATATTTCCATAAATGCCTGTATCTGCACAGTCATTTTAAATCACCCCTGTTAGTGGGACTTAATTCAGATTTATTTCAATTCATATTTAATGTCAATTAACTTTGATTTTAGCAATAAGGCTAATTCCTGTTTAGCCTGGCGATTTTTTTGTAGATTAATAATACCTTACAAAAACTTTTTGCCAGTGTTTAGAGTAAGAATCCAGCAAAACTAACAAACTAGCAGATTAGAAACTTCCCTGAACACTAACATCTTTCTTCAGTACAAGCCTTTACAATGTTTTAAATAATTTGCACATCTCTTGATGACATTTTGGTCTCGAAGTATTTAGGCCACCTCCCGTTGGATTTCAGCATCCACAGTGCTACAGGCAGACAGCTATAACACTGCCCACAGCATCTGGGTTGTCCCACCAGGTAAGTTTGTGACACCTTCTTCTGCAGTTCCATAAGCAGCTATTAAATGCAAGCGACGATACACCACCGCATATCTTAAATTACCTGTTTCCACTGAGCTTCTGCTACACCCCCACATACACCATGCTCCCCTTTACTTCCATCACCAGGGAAAGACATATTAAAGACAGATGTGCCTAGTGCTTCACTGTGCTATAGGACAACAACATTGCTGTGAATAAAGGCTGAGAGGAGGGAAAAGAACTTAAAATTACATGGAAAGATAAAACATCACTCACTCTTCTTATTCCATTCACAGATATCTCTCTCATCAAGAAAAGTTGGAAATCTAAATAACAAAATAAAGAACAGGGTACCAACTAGTAATAAAAAAAAACCCAAAACATACTAGCAACATGGATTTAGCTAGACATCTGGAATACACTACAAGCCTTGATTACAAGTTGATTACATGGGAAACCACTGGCAACATACCAGTGACTGCGATATGAAGGACACAATCAACAGTGTATTGCGTCAAAGCGTTCACTTTCTTAGTACCACAGAAACGCAGATAATTATAGCTGACACTTAAGAACCTCCTTGCAAAGATTAACTGCAATAACACTGGCCTTTTTCTTCGAGTAAGGCCATTCAGATGTTTAACCACATCATCCTAATTTCTGAGGCTGTACTGAACATTTTGATGCTAGAGTTTTCAGCTCCTGTCTCAAGCTTGCCAGTCAACAGCTTTCTTCTCCCTGAAAGACAGATGGGTCATATGCCACCTGCCTCAAAAGTGAATTTTTTACTGTCTCCCATAATCAGCTAGACCACTTAAAATTGGAGTAAAATTACTTGAAATTTTATAGTGAGAGAAAGATTCCAGTAGCACTTTGCCTGTAACCTGGATATTCTTTATTAAAAAATGTTTACAGTAATGAAGGTTTAATTATCATGAAAGAGGATGTAAACGTGTTAGATCTATATATACTCCTCTTAAAAAGTACCTCTCAGTGGCATCAGAACTGCACAACATTTTTAAACAAGCCTATGACAGAACATCCTCATTCACGTTTGCCAGATTTTTCTGACTCAGCTTTGGCTGGAGCTGTTCATTTCTTCCCAGAAGCCTTCCAGCTTACTATCAAACATGTGCTTGTTTAATGCTTGTGACAAGCTGAAAGTTCACAGCAAACTGTAGGGTGAGGCAGCAGATCTTAAAGATCTAACTGCAAGAAAGTGGGTCGTGGTGGTCTTGCACAATGCATTTGTCTTTTTTTCTTTTATTTTTAGCTTGGTTTCATAACTATTACTTGTGAGCTCAAAAATCAACGTGCTTTAGATGTGTCTTCAGTGTCTTCTGTAGTGATTTTTAAACTCAGCAAGTTCAGTCCTGGATAGTTCCTTCAGGTTTCCTGAAAACAGGAGTTAGCTGGAGAATGTAAACTGCATTAATGCCTCCATCAAAAGCATACCAGAGCACATCCTTGCTCATCAGAGTCCACTCAGGAGACTGGCCTCAAGACACTAAAGCACAGGTAAACAGATTTAATTAACTTTGCTGCTGAGAGAAAACTTGGATTTAAATGCACTTACTACTTCTCTTTCCTCCCTTCCCAAACCAAAGGGCATTCACTCAATTGCCTCTCCACGGCGCAAACCACAGTAAGGAAACACAAGCTGCAGCATCTATAGCACAAAAGAGAAAACTAGTGTTTGCCAGAGCTGAATTCAAACTTAACTTTGTCCTTAGGTGACAAGAGGGACACACATCAAGGGAACAGTTCTGCCTTTCACAAACCTGCCAAAAGTGTGGCCTCTGCCTCCCCCCTCCCTCCTGCAGTTGCCCTGTAACAAGGCTCTATTAATCACACCATTCCGGCTCAACAAGGGCTCCTTTTCCCTCACTGCCTCTCCCTCCAGAGGCATGAAGGTAAATTGAGTGGAAACCTGGGACAGTATCTTTGAGACAGCTGAAGTCCTCTGTGCTAGTGAAAATTCTCCCTTTCTTTCTCTTCATGCTCTAAGCGGGAGTTAGCATTAAGCAGAAATCTTTGAAGGAAATCTTCACTGCCTGTGTTTGTGTGTTGCGGTGACCAAGACCCACATCAAATTACAAGCACACCTGAGGGAAGAGAAGCTTTTCTGTCTCTCATTCATTTCCTCTAGATTACAAAAATACAATGACATTTGAGACAAGGTTCTCTCGGTCAGTGACGGCCATGCCACCTCTAATGTTTTCCTGCTCCTTTTCCAGTGCCAGGGGAATCAAGGATCAGTCAAACTCACCGAGAGCTACAAAATGAACCACAGCAGCGACATACAGAAACCAGCAGATGGAGACTCACTTGTTTAGGGTCGAGTGATGGCCATAGTAGTCCAAGAGAGGGGATGGAAGGGGCCCTGAAATTAATGGCAGTGTGCAACAGCTCCTTCAGACAGAATAGAGGCTTGGAAAATGTCACACTTACTGTGTAACAGTCAGCTTGACCGCTGACATGACTTTTTTATGGAGATATCTTGCTTACAAGTTAAAAATCAGCTGGAAAGCAAGCTGGAAGGAGTAATAAAGCAAGCATATAATGCTGAATATCTCTGTGAGCTTGCTGCAAGCCATTCAGAGTCACTTCCCCTGTACTTCAGCAGTGTTGCAGCACAGCTTGAAAAGGCTCTGAGTTTGACAGAAATGAAAGTCAGGATCTCTGGCATGTGGCACTTGACCCAGGGAGACCTTTCCTCCCAGTGCAGCCAGCTTTCATCACACGTGAAAAGAACACTTGGTATAACCAAAAGCAGGGTATATCACAAAAGCTATAATTACCAGAAACGTTTCTGGAAATATTTGTAAAATTTCTATTCAGGTTGCGGTCTGATAGATCCCAGACTTTCTCTTTCCAGCACTTGCATTTTCAGCAATTATCAAGTTAAATAAATATACACTTTTCAGGTTACAAATGTATTTAGGATAGCTACAGGTCACAGAGGAACTAAGGAAAGATATTTGCATTTTTTTTTTTCTTGGTGGTGAGCTTGGGTTTTGGTTTTGCTTTCCTTTGGGTTCTTTGCCTGGGCATCCTTAACATTGCTCTTTTCTGATTGACATAACCATTATCTTAAGTATAGGGGGTTTGTATGGGAGTGTGTTATGGTAATCAAAATAAACCAATAAGACAGTAAATAAACCAATACATAGTCACCCTGAAAAATGAGGATAAAAAAGGAATGTAAAAGCATATACAGGGAAACAAGAGGCAGTGATGGTTAATGAGGGAGAGTGAAAAGGATGCAGTAATAGTGAAAGGAGATCGAGTCACAAGCTGTTCATGGCAACCACTATGGAGCCGTGCAAATAGGGGAACACAGCTAAAACCAGAACCGGCCCAACTAGTCCTAGAATGAGGAACAGCATGCTTTGTGATGTTAAAAAAGCACAGCCCAAAAACCCCTGCTTC
>NW_010246449.1:0-977 GCF_000690775.1 Eurypyga helias
TTGTCCGGACAAGCGCAAGACTCTTCTCCTTCCTCCCGCCACGGTGCTTAAAAAAAATTTAAAAACTCCTGGTAGGAGAAGTGAAGTTTACCGCTAACTTTTAATTTACAAAAATAAACGGGTGTTAATGACAGAAGCAATAAATAAGGAATTTCAAAAGATACCATAATTTATATAGGCCGAAAGGCTAGGATTTTGTCAATTTTTTTATTATTTTAAACCTAGTGTGCATGTTACGATATACACAGGGTGATCAGACGCGCTAGATAAGTACCCGGAGAGCCAAGCGATATCCTCTCTGTTAATGTGCCTCGTCTAATTATTAAAATGTTTGTGTTCCGAACTAGTATTATTTATTATAATGTACTATTGCTCTAAACATTTTGATTACCAGTGTATGTGGGTAAGACATCCGGTAAGACTATTTCTCCATAAACCATATCTTTTTCTCTTCTTGTCTTAAAGTCTGCTTTTACTTTGTGTTGGAAATATCGGCTGAACTTCCAAGCTGTTAACGATGTTGCCAAACTGTTCCTGAACCGTCTTTAATAAAACGATTTCTTTTCGATATATATAAAAAGAGAGGAAGAGATTCGCCTTTCTTCTTGCAGCAGAGCGTTCCGCGGGATCCAGGCTTGCCTGGGATCTTCCTAGGGCCACTGGTAGGACACGATTCTTGGGAAAGGAGAGGTACATACGAGGCGAGGCGCGTTCGAGGAGGGCAAGGCGTATCCCAGAGCGCCTTGCCGCTGGCGAAGGGGAGTTCTGGATGAGAAAGAAATCCTGCGGGCAAGAAAGACCCAGGGTGGGAGGCAGGGGAGAGTCTTGTCTTTCCCCTCTCGCCCCGAGCCCGGCTCGGCCTGGCCCGTGCCCGCCGGCGGAGAGCGGCCCGGAGACCCTTTGTTTTCCCCTTCCAAGCCGGCCGGGCATTTGCCGGTGCCCCGGCGGGGCTCCGCGGGGGCGGGGAGCACCGGGGC
>NW_010246450.1:0-17255 GCF_000690775.1 Eurypyga helias
AGCCGGAGTTAAACCACGACAAAGATCCAAGTCAACTAACACTTGCAGATACAGTCATCTTTGTCTTAATACTTGGACGAGCTTTTCTCACAATGCAGAAGGAAAACCCCAATCCTCCCACTGTTCCCTTCCTGTTTGACACGTCAGGCTTCGATCTTGTATTTCCTCAGGGTGCGGATAACTGATTTTCCAAATACGGTCTAACCTCTGGTTATAGGATATATGTACTGCTTTGGTGTCAACATACTGGCTTCATAGGTGGGAATAGAGTTTCTTGTCTGTGGCTTTTCAGCATTCTAGAGACAACGATGGACATAAAATCTTTCTAAAACTAAACCAATGCTTATTTAGAAAGCAGAAACAGGGCCTCGAGAGAACAGAATTTAAGACAAGCCACGCTTCCGTGGGCACTCCTATAGGTATTCTCCAGCCAGGTCTCCGTGAGCTGCATTATATACATCTCCTTTGCCTGTTTTTCTTTTCCTCTGTTCCTGTTTTTCAGAGAATAGTTTGCTGGGCTCCTTGCACTGGCTTTGTCTCACTGTATGCTTAGATATTTTGTGGGCAAAAGTTTTTTCTCGGCTACAATTTCTGGCCTCTTTTCTCTTTATTTAGGAAAAACCCCCAGTTATTAAATGAGTAACTAACCAAGGATATATAAGATCAAACAAAGCCGTTCCATATCTTTTGCAAGTTCCATATCTTTTTAAATATATGGATAGTGCCAGTTGTTGGACCTGCTTACATAAGTAGTTCTTGAATCTGCAGGTGTTTACTCAGGTAGAACAGAGATAACTCTTCACTTAGATTTTAGAAGCAGTGGACTTTGGATCAGACAGGTAACATGAAACAGCCAACACCAGACATGAAGTCTCTGCGGGCAGGTATTGAATAGGGTCTGCTGAGATCTGGAGAGAGAGGCAAGAGTCGATTACGTTTGCTTCAGAGTGGGATTTTCATAGTCTTGAAGCAACTTGTGAACTAGACACAGACTCGCTAAGTAATTTTGGTGATAGGTGATAAAATTCCTAGTCAGCAAAATAAAGCTGTGATCTTGCTTTTAGCCAGCAGCCTGCGGTTATGCATTCACAGACGTATGTTGGATTGCCAGGCTTAATCCCTTGACTTGCTTGAGAGGATTTGTACCCATGCTTCCAACTCTCAAGAGATTTCCCTGGCTGCCCCAAAACAAGAGGAGGGAGATGCACAGTGATTAATTTCTCCTCCTGGTGCTGTTCCACTTGGTATAATTAATTAAGCTTTCACTGAGGCAGGGACCAGAACACAGCTGACCCATCATTTAAATACTGCCCTAATTACCAGGCTAGAGAGTCTCCCCCTGCCCTTTTTCTCCCCTCGTCTGTCTCAGATGCTGTCTGATCTGGAAGACAGCAGTGTTTGCAGGAGGAAATAAAAAAAGTACTACAGAATAGCCCGATCACACGGCTTAGGGTGTCTGGGTAGAGTAGTAACTTTGGGTTTTTTATGGGCTGGTACGGGTTGCTGTTTCTTTGCATGAAGTCATGGTACCATGGAAGACTTCAGGTCTCCATCTCACCCACTAAACTCTTAAAGCTAACTGGATTGTTAAGTGCTGTGCTAACAGCACCAACAGAAGATGGATTTGTGAGAACTGAGGTTTGATAGGCCTATTTGTTGAATCAAATATACGTAACATCCTGGTCGATTCATAACTCGCCCTACCTTGCAGTTAAGTTGTTCCAGAATGTCTATTTTTGCAATCAACATCTACCTGACACCAGGTCTAATTTTCCTTTTCACTCAAAAGCTATTACAAATGCTAGATAATACTTTTAAATAAGCCTTGATCAAAATTAATAACGTGTCTTAATGCTTAACCATCTGAGGAGTTAGTGCATGGAAGTTAAGGGCATAAAGATCCAGATTTAAAAGAAAAAAAACAAACCAAAACACAACCAAACAAAAAAACCCCAAACAAACAAGCAAACCCTAGATGCTTGAATGAACTGTAAGCAGAATTTAAATCAGTCGTCAGTTGGGATCTTGAAAATCTCCATTCACCTGTCACTTAGGTATCAGCTATGCTTTATGCATAGATTAATATATATCTTGAATGTATTTAAGAGAAAAAGCTGTTATTCGGTGAATGGTTTTGTCTGTACATTAATGTGTTGTTCAGTGTGAAAATACAACTACAGAAGAAAAGGTAGCAGGAAGCTATCTTTGCTCAAATTCACAGTCTTTATCCTTCAGAAGAGACACTAACAGAGTACTAGAATTATGCTGCTCTTTTCCCTAAAAGGGAAACTTAGGGGTGCTAGGTACAGGATGCTGTTAGGGCTTCGGCAGTCAGCATACCTTAGGCACAGAGTCGGGGTTGGCACACACGAGCAGCTCTGCTCTCTGAAGGCCTTGCGCTGACCTGCCTGCAGTGGTTAAAGCATTCCTAGGGTATGGGCAGCCTCCACTTCAGAATTTAGTTTGAGGCTAATGTAGTTGCTAGCAGATGAAAACTTTTCCAGACGTTTCTTTATTACTAATGGTACACGAGTCACGGAGAACACGGGGCGACCTTGGCATCGCTGGGAGAGTTTGCAGGCTAATAACTGGGAACTCTCTCTCACTTGCAAACTAAAATCAGGAAAATTATTTTGATGGCCTGAAACGCAATGTCATTTTTACAGAGATGCTTTCGGAAGAGAGCCACACCCTGAGAATGACTCAGTGAAGGTTGTGTCGTGCAGATGGCAGAAGCAATGAGAAGTACTGCAGGGATGAGGCTTCTCGTTGCTGTTGCTATTGTGAAGCAAGGAATTTCATACTCCTTTACCTAAGCAGATAATAAAAGATGTACTTCTTATTGGGGAAAAAAGAAAAACAGTTGTCCTTCAGTGCTTGCCTGAAGGTGTTTGCCTTGGTCTCATCAAGCAAAATCTAAGTAGTTACCCAGTTGAACCAGTGTCAGCAAAGTAGACAACTTTTCTGCAGCTTATGCAGGAAGAGAGCTTTAAAGTGAGGAAATGGGGGCCTTTTTGACATGTTTTATCTCAACGTAAAAACAGATACTTGAACAGATTTTTATTTTATTATTACTAAAGCAGAATGGATAGAAATGAGGTCTTGGAGACTATGCATGCTGAGTGTTTACAGTAGAAACAAACTAATATAGAAGTAGTGAAATTATTGACATGAGTATGTCAAACTACATGTATAAAAGACACAGCTACAACTCGTTCAAGAAGCCCATGTTACTAGCTCTTAAATTTGGAGAGAAAGTCTGCTAATCCTTGTTTCAAAGAGATGGCAAGTGAGCAGAGCGGGAAGTGGCGACATGCAGTTTTTATCAGAGGGTTTCTGAATAATTAATTGTGCTGCATACAGATGCATAATGGATTTTGAGTTTGCTAAAAGCAGTCCACAGGAAATGCTGTGGATTATAGTTGGGAGGGAAAAAATGGGAAAAGTGAAGATGTGGTACAAAATTAAGTTTGAATTTCTTTTTTAAAAAAAAATCCTTCTTAAATGAAGCATCTAGTAGCAGAAAGTCCATTCCAACATGTTCTCTTGGAGTCATTTGAGCTCATTAGAACCTACAGTAAAAGTCTTGCTAATTACTTTTCACATAGAAGATGATTCTGTCCTAGTTGGAAGTCGATTCATCTTGAAACAGGTTGTTTGTGAGCTGCTTCTGAGTTGGAGAAAATTGTATCAGCCTTGGCTTTCTGTTTCCTCAGGAAAGGAACGCAGTGGTAGCAGGACAGCAATGTGGGATTCTTTGTTTATCAATTAATCCAGATAACGTTTGTTCAGTTAGCAAATATACACGTGTTTGGCTTTTTCCCCTTGGTGATGTACTACCCTCATGAATTTACCCTGGAAGCTAAAATTAAGCATACGTAAACCACAGTTCAACCACAGCTGAGGTGGCAGCTTGCAGAGATTCGAGCAGTAAGCTCAAGAGAGGGTTTTCAGAACTGTTTTAAAGCAAAGATTGCCATTTTGTTGTGTATAACCTTTCTTCTTCTTTTTCATTGGAGATGGGACGTGGAACACGGAACCCCAGAAGGTCGTTAAACTGGGAGTTCTGCCTGTTAGAAGTCTGCTTGTGATGGAGGAGAGCATTTGGGCTGCCTGTGGTGGACAAATTTTTATAATCAGCACTGTGACACATTCCATAGAGGTAAACGCTTTTAAAAGCATTCTTCACATACTCTGCTAAAGTGGTGAAATTTTAAACATGAAGATCTGTTTGAGAAGCTTTACGATTAAGGAAGTTTTTCGTGACATGTGGTTTCAGTTCTGTTAAATCCCACTTCCCGCAGTTTGAAATTCTGCCATGATGTTTTCTGCTGATGCATCGTTTCACCTAGGGTTTTCTTCCATTTACACCCTGGCTTCCATAAGGCGCCTGGAATTCAGAGAGTATTTGGGGCAAGAGGTTTGCTTAAAAATGAGATCTGAGGGAAGGCAGCAAAGAAGCATGTGCCTACAGAAAATGCCTGTTCATTACAGAAGCAGGCTTAATTAAAAGACTGTCTCTACATAATCAGATGTTACTTGTACCTTGTGATGATTTCGTAATATATTTATTCAAAGTTTTGTTTCTTAGTGGCCTACAATAATTTGCTTTGTGTAAGGACGTTTTCCAATGAACAACCATAGAAAAACCATCTTTACTGGAAGGAGAGAAGAGTGTTAAGGACTCGAGCTCACATTTCTGACCACATTTTCCAGCAAGCATTAAACCCTCGTTGTGTGAAAACCTCCACCAAAAGAATGTCTCAGTGTTCTGAAGTGTGGGGTTGATGAAGGGTGAAGAGTTAAGCCTCTCCTTCAACCTACAATACAGTTATGCTGACTTGCGTGATGTTTACAGCCATGAAGTTCTTTCAAGCGGGAGTGGTGATGAGCTCACAGCCTCCTCCTTTGTGTGCTTTGTTGCTGCGTTTTTGTTTCATTGATGATCGTGTTTTCTCCCAACAATCGTCTGTTTGGTACAATTGATTCTGTGAGTCATTGTCATGGGTTTGCAGGGAAATAGCTAACATCCTAATTTCCTCTGTCTTTATCTGTCCTTTCTGGGGATTTGTTTGGTCCAGTAGGTGCTCGGATCATGTATTTTCCTACTTCGTTTTTCTTCAAGGCTTGTTTTGTGGATAGTTTGAATGGTATGATGAGGGAGGGATTCTGGAGGAGTGATCTGGCTAGATGCTTGAAATGGACTTGTTAGTTAGCTTCACTGGGGGGTCAGGGTATCCTCTGGGACACCTGGTTACGGTCCTACATCCTTCGATGATGAATCTCTGATTCTCAGCCACAAATCCGTAGCAATGGTAAGAGATCGTAGCCAGATGGACCTGTGTGAGATTGGCTGCATACAGCCAGATCTCTGTAAATAGGTTTGGTGATTCTTGCCTAATTCTGTCACAAAGCTCTTCCTAGATCAGGTGGCATGGCTGCAGTTTGGGCTATGCTGTGCTGTTTTGGCACAGGAGAACAAAACCAGAATTCAACAAGCTTTGAGGACAGAAGAATTATCAAGCTTACTCAGTCAAAATACAACATAGCATGATGGGTTGCAGTGTTGAAAACAGAAGTTCGGAGAGAGAAAAAAGCAGATATTCTATCAATCTCTCTCAGACATGGTAGTTTTGGTTTTCAGCTGTTACTGCAAGTTTTCCTACAAAAGCATCACAGGAGGTTTCTTTTCATTTCCAGAGTGCTTTTTAAACTGACCTGCCCGTTGTATATAGAGCTCAGATTTTTATAGATCCTCTGACTTCAAAGCTGTAATTAATATACAGGCAATGAAGGCTGCAGCGACCAACATAGAGGAAATGGTGCAGCTGAAAGTGGTGCGTATGAGCTGAACGATGTTTTCTCGGCACAGGTAATTTTATTCAAGAACATGATGATGTTTAGTATGACTGGCTGAGGGTCATCTCTTTTATTCTACACAAATATCCATACCACAACACGTCATCTTCCTCATGGAGTTGTCAACAAACGATTATTTTCTGTTTCTTCTTTACTGGTCCTAAGACATAGGCCAGTGCTGACCTTGTTTTCAGCACCTCGCCAGAATTTACGGTTTACTGATGTTTTCACTATTGCTACCTGCTTGGTTACATGACTTTTTTTGATAAATTCCTGGGTTTGTATTTCCAAAAGTGACCTGCTGTGATGTGTATGACATGTCCTTGACATTAGTGTTCCAATACTATATTATACATGAGGAAATTTAGGCTCTGTAGGGAATATTTTAAAATATCAGCCATTGAATGCATCTGAGCTATCTCTTCCTTACTCTGCAGAGCATCTTTGCTGTATGAAGGGAAACAGCAGCAAGAAAATGCTTGTTCTCCCTCGGCGCTCTCTCTTCTTGAGAGTTAGTAATGATTTAACTCAAGATGTTTACATAATATTCATCTTTAGCAACAAGAATCCAGGTGTTGCAAAGTGTTCAACTGTTATTCTGCCGCTTTTGCTTTATTCCTATCTCCATGTATTTCAAATGACAGCTGCTGGTTTGCTCATGGCTGTCTGCTGTCATGCAAACATAGTATACACTCTGATATCTGTGTTATCTGCAAAGGCACCTGACTAGTTTTCAAGGCCCTGACCTTTCTGCAAGCCCATGACCGTACTCAGGACCAATTTATAGGCTTTGTCTTTGCGAGGCACTCCCTGCTTTCGAGGTACCTCGTATTTAACTGTCTGTGCCTGTGCCAAGTGCAGTGTACGTTATTCTTGAAAACAATCTCATTCCTTGCCTCCTTCTCTAAGATTCTTACTTAAGGTTTTTCTTTTTTTTTTTTTAAAGTAACTATTAGTAAATGAGCAGGTTTGGCATCCTGTATATTGGGTTTGGATGTTATTCAATTTTCCTGCCCTTTTTTCCCCTCTGATATGGATAAGACTCTCAATTCACTTGTTTTAATGATATGTTACTGTAATAGAATGTTTTAGGAAATGTCTTTTATTGGCACAGTGCCCCAAACTGGCACAGTGCCTCAAACTCCTTGCCAAGGGATATGTGGGAAAAGCATCAATTGCTGTTATAGATTAATTACATACTCGGATACTCTTTCTGTGAAGAAGGAATTTGTCCTTAGTCTTGACCCTAGATCTGGCAGTTGTATTGCTCTTGGGTATAGACCTTGATCCTACAGTGGTGTCCGTGCACGTAGCCTCTGCAAAGGCAGCCTGTGTTTGCTTAAAACTGACAACAAATGCCAGAGTATTTAACCGAATCAGGTCAGCAACTGAATGGCATTCCATCCCGGTTTGTTTTGTCTTGTTTTTAAAACTTGGCTAACTACACAGGAGTTACTCTCGGTTTAACAGCTCAGGTAAGACAGGCTGAAGTGTTCAGCTGAATAAAGGAAACAAATGAGAGTCCCTGTACATGAGTGTACGTTGCCCGAGTTCTGTAACTTCTTTAAAGTAGTAAAAGTCACGTGCTTTACCTTGTGGACAATGACACCCGTTATGCATCTCTCACGAAGCTTGAGAAATCGCTGTTGGGTTCTTGGCACGGCACCCCCTCAAAAGGACGACTCCAGCTCTGCCCCACACTGCTCAAAGAGCAGTGAGCGATGTCGGGCTGCGCTGCTGGGCAGGCGGGCTGCGGCATCCGGAACATCCGCTGGAGCTCTCCTGTTGCTGTGGGGTTCCAAGGAGAGAGCCTGAGGGGAAACAGAAAGCTGGGCTCTGAATAGAAAGGAATGTAGGTATGAAAAATAAAAGTAAAATGAAGTTAGATTGTATTTATTTTTGAGTAACAGAGAGAAATAAGACATTTTTGTGCTTTTGTATCTGTATTTCTTGTTATGAGATGATAAAAAAATACGAAGAATAAGGCCAGGTATTGCTTTTCAGATAGACGTGTAATCAAAACAGATGTCGAAGCTACTGTCTGCAAAAAAACTTACCCATTTGTAAAAGAACGCACAGTTTTGGGTACATTTCTACTCTCTGTTAGAAGACCCTTTGAGTGAGAAGAACAGTTCTTCTTATATGCTTTTCGTGGCGCTGAGCGCATTGCAGCTTTTTGTTGAACGTGTCCGGGTGTTTCGGGGGAGAGCTGGGCGAACGGCAGGGCAGACTAAGTGGGAGTAAAATGAGTTGGCTGGTAAAAATGGAATGTGACAAAAACGCGTGTGCCAGTTGCTTACAGCAGCACCAGCAGAATTGTGGTCAGACCACTGCAGAGAATATTGTTTTTTTACAATCAGCTTTTTTTTTTCCTTCTAATTCCAAACAGTGCAAGTTGTGGCTGGGGTTTGTGTCAGCAGCCTTGGATCCATCCCTGAGAAGTTTTCAGGAGTCAGTTGGTTATCGGTGTAGGGATGTAAAGTCTGTAAACACAAAGTACTATTTTAAAATCTGTTTTGCAACGTAACGTGTGTGATGAAAATATAAAAAAAATTAATTTTAAGAGCCATTTTTGGTTTTAAAAGATGCAGTTCCGTGGTGAGTTCTTCTGTTGAATGATTTGTGTGATTTTCAAGCCGTGTGTATCATTGGATAAAGAATGAATGGAGGTTTCTTGAGGAAAACAGCGACTATAAATGTGCCTGCCAGCAGTGCTTACCTTGCATTCTGCAGTGTTGTTATTCAAAGAGTCAAAAGGTGATACAGTAACGCTCTCAAAAACTGAACCACTGCCTAAAGTGGAAGAGAAACCTCTCTGTTCATTTACTAAAAAATGAATGTTTGAAAAATAGTGTTAAGAAATGAAAAGGAAAAAAGTAATAATTCCCCGTATTTTTCACCAGCCAGTTTCTAAAGTGGAAAGACCTAATTTACAGACTAATAAAGTATGAAAAGAAAATTGAGGGCCTACTAAGTATAATATCCAAAATTACACTTTATGAAATCTTGAACTTCTATTCTTGGCCTCTTCTCTTAGCTTGTTCATTGAATTTAGATGGAGAATTTGAACTATACATCTACAAACCTCATACATTAAAAACAACTGTCTTAGGCTAAGAGCTTAGCCTGAAGAACATACAATTTAGATTTTGATGCAAAGTGACCAAAATGTAGCTCTTACTTGTAATTCATGGAAAATTTAAGTGTCCTTTCACAAGAAGGGAGGAAGTACTTTTGCATTTTATCTGCGAATGCAATTAAAATATGTAGTGTGAATATTTGAGCAGACGTTTACTTCCATGTCCCTCCCAAAGAGATGTGTATCCGAGGAACAGTTTGTCACTTATTCAGCCAAGGAAGCTTTATGTTTATCAGAATATCTCTCCATATTTTATAATAGCTGGCACAACATTAAAAGGCTGCGTTTAACTTCAGAGACAATTTACTCACAAGATACAACTGGGGAAAAAATTATGCCTAGTTCTTGTTAATGGTTAAAGAACTTTACTGCAGCTTTATCTTGCCTGTTAACAGGGGCACGTAGAGGGGTTTTGGCCTTCCTAGAGCATGCAGAAGCTGTAACTGTGAAGGCACTGCATCAAGGAAAAAGATCTATCCTGAAAGTCTGGCATTACTTCTTATCTTCAGAAGGAGGATTTTGGCTTTTCTAATGAGAAGCATCAATATTTTGAAGGACAGGGGAAAAAATAGCTAATGCTTGTGAAATTCAGAAGCGCCTGTGAATCGGAAAGCAAGCCACAGTATTAAGGCTCACGTTGCTATCTATGTAATGGAGCAAATAATGGTGTATTTGTACTCATAAACACTCTACTTTCTAAAGATTACTTTTTCTTTGATCTATTATCCTTGTTCTGAAAAGACCCCCTAACAGAAAAGTATTTTTTAATTGTTTGAAGAGGAGTTCTGCTCTAGGTAAAAGTAGCATCTTAGGAAAAATATCTGCCCCCTCCCAGGAACCCCATCCATCGTAGTTTTCCCAAAGGAGCGTCAATAATGAAATACAAAAAGCTGTTAAGCCTTGGCTGTTACGGGATTGCCAGCCCCTACCATGCGATATTTTACTAAATACAGTGTCTTAAGTTATTGTGAAGTTACTGCAGCATAAGCTAGAACTTTGGCTCGAGAGCTGAGAATCCTTCCATCCTAATGATGACTGTTTTCTAGAAAAAGTACTAGGAAAATGAACACATCATATGCAGCAGTCAGAACATCCTGAGCAAAGGAGAGGGAGCTAGCTCTGCCCTTGGCACTGGGGACAAAGATATGGTGCCTGCACTGAAGAGCCCGTAAGGGAGGTTGAATGACGTTGTTGGGTTGCATCTCCTCACCGAGTCCTTGTTGGTATTTTTTTTTTTTACAGAGCCATTTTGAAGCCCATCAAGAGGAAGGGATGGTAATCTCTCACATGGCTGTGGCTGGAGTGGGAATCTGGATTGCATTCACCTCTGGATCTACACTTCGCCTGTTCCACACCGAGACACTGAAACACCTCCAGGATATCAACGTTGCCACCCCTGTTCACAATATGCTGCCAGGTAGCTGAATGGCACCGTACGGTAACGTTTCTGTCTTTATCGCGGCTGTTCCCCACAGAGCTGTAGATCAGACTTGGAGTCTCTAAGTCTTGTGACTATTTGCTTTGGTAACTCACAGTCTATTGCCTGCCCAGAAGAACAGTGTGTGCAGCGAGCTGGTCGAGTAGCAGCTCTCCTCCTTAGAGGTTATAAATGTAATTATATAGATAAGCAGATAGATTATTCTGTTTAGTCTTTTTTGGGGTTTTTTTGTCACTCTGAAGCAGTAAGACAATGCAATTTGCCATGAAAAGGTGTTTGCTTTGCAGAATTTAACATTTGCCACTGGAACTTAGTATCGAAGCACGTGATGAGGTCAATTTGCCCAGGATCAGGACCAAAAAAACAGATTGCTTAGCTTTAGTTTCATCAGTAATCCCAGGGACCTCTGCCGAAACACTGACATGCTGCCATTTCCGAGTGTGTTTAGTGTTTTGCTGGCGGCAGCTTTGATTTGTTGAATTAAAAGGTTAGTAAAATAAAGGTGGAACGTGTGGCTGTTTGGATGTAGTTTAACACATCTTTAAGTGGTTTGAGACAGAGGCTGTTCAATCCATCCCCAAATCATCAGCGAGTTGGAGAGTTGCACTGTGTCCGTTTTGGGGGGGAGGGGGCTAGGACCTCGGCAAGCCCCTTGGGTGGGAGCTGTGGCAATGCTGGGAGAGGAGATGGACAGAAAAGGGACGCTGGCAGGGCTAAGCACGAGGTGTCCGTGAGAGGACAGCCCTGCTTTCTGTCTCTCCCTGTTTATAGGCTTCCATAGACTGAGCTCCTGCAGTTTTTGTGGGCAGCGTGTGCGCCAGCTTTATTGCTTCCTTTCCAGGGGAAGCCGGTTCTTCCTGCGCCGAGACTGCATTTATATTCTTGCAGAGTTAGGTGTAAATCTGCCATCAAAAAGGCTTCACTTCTTCGGTCTCTGTCCTCTTACGCTTTCTTTCAGGAGACTTTAGCTTTGCAGTAAAGCTCTGTTTTAAATTGCATCCATTTATATCATGTTCTAACAGGGTGTTTCGCACACGTGGTGTTTGGCTGTAGCTCCAGCACGGGACAGCAGCAAATCGCCTGCCTTTAAATAGGTCATTTGATTGAACTCATCGCAGTTAGGCAAAGAAATCAAGATCAGTTGTAAAAAGATTAACTGTTAATATGTTCTGCTATTTATAGCGGGGGGAAGGGAAGTAGGGCCTCCCTTATACATACTTTATGCATATAAAAACTTCCAAAATTCAGCTATAGAGATCATTGCCATGGTAATAAAACTGCTGATGTAACATCCATTTTTTTTTGTAAGAGAGTTTTAGCTAATTATATCTCCTCAGTGTCATTCTTACCCATTTTAGTTCCTCTTTTTTTTTTTCCAACCTCTCAGTATCTTCAGAAGAAGCCACGCCAGTGAGTGGAAATGGAAATTTATTTCAGGAGCAGAACATTAGTACAGCAAATTTTCCAAGGGAGAATCCACTCTAAAAATGAAATGAATTTCAATTATTTAGCAGCAGCTCTGGGGCCTGTTAGTACGATCCCAGGAACGCTTCAACAACAAAGGCTAAGAGGCAGAGGAGTAGGAGGTTTACATAATAAAGCAGCTGTAAGGACCTTTTGAAACCAGAAGCAGTGAAAGAACAAATCAAGCTCTGTGTAGTATGTACTGAGATTAAAAAAGAAAACACCAAAGTGAAACAGAAAGGGAATGAAATAGCTGCATATTTACACAAAATATGTATTTGCCTTTATTGAGGATTTTTAGGAATTTAGCTTTAAAGAAACAGGTCTGTTGGCTTTCTGAAATCCAACAGGAATTCTTTAATATGCAAAAATAGCAGATAAGTAAAAATTCAACTTGCATTGAAATGGGAGAGAAGAAATTGATGTAAGGATGTTGCTAAGAGTCTTAAGAAGAGAGATTAAAAAGGCAGGATCTTGATATAACTTCAAAGAAGCTGGACTTCTTTTGCCGAGATTTCAGTAGGAAAAACAGCGTGGAATATTGGCGGGTTAGGCTACCTGGAGATGTCATCTGTGCCTTTGTTTAAAGCAACGTAAATGAGAGGAATGTCACTCCATGAAGTGAAGGAAATTATTCTGTTGTTACACAGCAGAAGAAAGATTGACTGTCACTGTGGGGAATGGATACTGTGAGTTACGGCGCTGTATTTAAAGGACAGCTGTAGCAACTAATTAAGATAGAGGAGTAGGAGGCTCTCATAACCTTAGTAATCCGCTCTCATGGCATTAAATTTTGCCAATTTTGTTCTTAGGAGGAGACAGCTTAAAATATCACTGCCTGCTTGCCTTGTAAAGGACGTGCCTCGCTTGCTTGGGGAGACAACCCTGCAGCACGGTGGGCAGGACAGAATCGCAGAGGGGTGAAGTGTAAGGGAAACGGCACAGGAGGCAATTGTCCTTACGATTCAGCAGTTTAGTGATGTTAAAAAGCAGACACTGTCTGGCAGAAGCTTTTGTCTGCTGGATGTAACTTTTTAAATGTGTGGCAGCCTGCTTATGAAGGATAGAGCTGGGAGGGCTCTTGCTTTCTGGAATTACGGGAAGTTTGTGTGTAGGCATGCAGGGCTGGAAATTAAAAGAGGGACACAGAGGCATCCGTGCGATAGACGTTTAGGCCAGAGTGGTCCTCAGTACCTTTACTTCGTATATCATCAGGGATACTTCCTAAAATGTATAACAAGCTTGTGTTCTATAAAAAAAAAACATCAGAAAAGCACAAACGCCATATGAGAGCAGCAGAGAATGTTTGAGAGGAAGAGCACCACCATGGTTATAGGTCCAGGTGGTTAGTTATTTTACTATCTAGTAAACCACAGTACAGCAATACCTATGAACATTTGGAGACAAACAGGCACACTTCACTAGTGCAGTGTACTTAGTTGCAGAGCAAGTTTATGCTGAGCGCTTGTGATCTGTGGTTGAAACGGCAACAACGGCAGCTCTTCGCCAGCCCTTACCACAGCTCGCACAAACAAATCAGACTGCACGTGAGTAGACAGTCCTCTTGTTTTTTGAGAGTCACATTCAGTATTTCATTGTTCCAGAACGTCCTTAAGCATGTTTTTCCTTTCAGCTCGGAAAGAGTTGGTCCTTTTAAAGACACGGGTGTGACCTCGGTACATGTGATTGCATTGCTCACATGGATGATGGCAAGTTGCCTGTTTAACAAAGGGGTGATTTCTGCTTAAGTTGCTGTATTCTGTTGATGTCCATATATCCTCTAGTGGGATGTGTGTTTCCTGGAAACATGAGTAAAATTAAAAAAAACCCACATCGTTTCCTCTCTGCGGAAAACAAACTATATACTTTGCAGCTTACAGCTTGCTTTTGCCCCCACTCCACCAGGTCCCAGGCCGTAAGATGCAGTTTTATCATGTTGCAGCTGGGAAATGATAAAAAGATCAGGGAAAACCTTAGGTCAGCCCAATAGAACTGTACAGTGGGCTTATTTTTTTATTTAGTAAGAGCAGCGCGGTCAGGTAAGAGTACGCCCTTACACCTACCTTGGGCTGACCTCAGAAGATCAAGGTGCGAACAGGTTGTAATTGAGACCTGGGACAAGTGAACACAGCGCAGAGCACAGGCAGTGAAACCGTTTCTCCACCTACCAGCTTAATAGCTGGCTTCAGTTCTTTGTGAAGTCAAGATCCTGGTCAGATCATTTTACAGGTCTCAACAGTTCTGTTATTGCACTGGGGCACTGTAATCTGAAAGTTGGCATTTAAAGACAAGGGTATTTGATGGGTTTGATGTTTATGTTTATCATTTTCCCTTCTTAACTTGTTAATTTCTGTGCTTACTTCATAAGGCATTCTGGACATTCAGTTTTACTTTTTTTTCCTCTCTCTGATTTTGGAATATATTAAAAAAGTCACAAAATAACAGAAAAGTATCATTTCAAACCTTGGCTAGCAAGTGTAACAAATATTTTAATAGGGTTTTGTTAATCTATATATCTTGTTGAGTTGTTCTGCGCTGTTTCAAATTATATTTTCTGATGCAGATGTTTCCTGCTTTTCCAAGATTTCAAAGCAAGCGGTTTTCCTTTTGACCTCACTGTAGATAGCTCACGCTTAAGGTTTTGCTCAGTATTTAAGATTCTAAGTAGCTGGCTGATAATTTGCTCTTTTTACCTGTGAAAACGGTAATGCCTGTTACCAGTTTTCCCTGGTAAAAATTACTGGTTTAGAAGTCGCTCCAGGGTTGGAGTATGAAATCATGCATATTATTTTACATTTTAAAACACTTTAAAAAGCATCTGTTAAGATCTGAAATCTGTGAGCATCTTGCTTCTGCAGGGGGTTTAAGGGGCAAAAGTCCAGTTGGGGTTTCGGATAATTTTAAATGCTTAAAAATTACTTAAGTATTTATGTTTGCAAATTTTGTGTTTATGTTTGCACTTCATAAAACAAGCTCTAAGTGAAGTGGCGTGAGGTTAAGGCAGCCTGCAGTTACCCTGCACTTGCTGTGGCACCAGTTGAGGGAGAGGACTCCTGTGTCACACGTAGTTTGAGCAAGCCTGAGCTCTAAATCACAGAATTCAAATACTGGTTTTTGAAAGCTACAATACACAGAGTTGTTTGGGCACCACCGTTTGAACAACTTTTGGCTGAAGGGAGAGCCTTTTGTTTTGGAAACTAAATTAATCCCATTAATATCTCCAAAACAAAACACCACACCAAAAAAACCCCACTAAAACAACAACAACAACCAATCAAAAAAGCAAACTCCAAGCTTCAAAAGGCTTGTAATTTACCGATAGACAGAGACCATCCATGGTTATCTAGCTGAAGAGGGACGATGCCGTCCTGCCAGCAAACACACCCACAGCTTATGAAAAACTGGGTGTCTCTGAAGGTCTGCGTGAGTAGATGGGGCCTCCTCGACTCACTCCTGCTTGTTACCACCTGCCGAGGGTGACCCAGTTGTTGTGCCTTTAGGGTATTTGGGTATGGCATTTGGAATGTGGGTAGGCAGAGCTGGGATTCCAGATCTGGCTCGACCTGTACCTTTTCCAACACACCATTGCTGGGTTAATACTTTGTTTTTTTAAATTCTGTGAGGAACCACTTGAACTGTGGTCCGCCTCCTGCTTTCCAGTTGAGTGCTTTGGGCTACAGTCACGCTGCTCTTTCCTTGCTTCCCCACTCGGTCTGTGATTCATGTATTCTTGGATGTAAATTGTCTCAGCTTCAAGGGACGAGATGGAAAATGCACTCATTTGTGAGACACCATAACTGAAGTCCATTTCAAAGTGTGGAACATGTGGGTTCATCCAGATTATATCAGATGTTGAATCCAAATTCTCAACTTACTGATGAACAACTTGAGAGCTGTGATGAAGGTGGGAATGACTGCTCTCTTGCATGTAAATTTCATCATAAATCCAAGAACATGTAGGATTTGTACTTGGAGAATTCCAGCACAGTTTAAATTCTCTTCCTCGTAAACTTGGACCATGGCAAAAGTTTTGGAAGGGAGTAATTTACATTTCTGAAACTTTTCAAGGCAATTTTGAAAATCCATCTAAACTGACTCACACCGAATTAGTACACGTTGCAAGAAAAAATTAGTTTGTTTTCCATGGAAAAATAGCAATCCGATAAATAATATGTTGTAGAAAATCATAGAATCGTGGAATAATTATGATTGGAAGTTATTCTGGTGGTCATCTTGTCCATCCTTCTTGAAGCATGCCTGATCAGATCTGGTTGTTCCAAGGACTTGTCCAGCCAAATTTTTAGTATCTTTGGCTATGATGGAGATAACACAACCTCTCTGAGCAACCCGTTGCAGTGTGTGAGCACCCTTACAATGAAGAAGCTTTTCCCTATTTACAATCCAAATTTCTCACGTTCCAAATGGGATCCATTGGGTCTTATCCTGTCACTGTGCGCATCTCAACAGCATCTGACTCTCTCTCCTGTGCACCCTCCTGTTAGATGCTGACAGTGCTTCTTTTAGCCTCCCTTCTAACCCTACATGCTCCAGACTCCTGGCCGAGGTTGTCTTCCGTTGGACTTGTTCCAATATGCCAATGCCATTCCTGTATGGGGGAGGCCCCAACTTTGACAAGGGGACACAGCACTTCTCATGCAGTTTAACAGAACAAAAACTAGGAGGAAAAAAGTAATTGTGAACAGGTTTGGGTCCAGAGAGTGTTATGGCAGTATGTTATTGAGTATTGTGAAGTGAAGTGCCTTTTTGAGAACATACAGACACAGTCTGTTCATAGAAGCACATTTATAAAGATCATCTACATCTCCTCCTAGACACTGGGCTTAGAGATTTAGGACAGAATTTTTCTGAAGTCTAACAGTATTTAAATTGTCATGTATGTAAACTTTAATGCCACAATCCAGCAAAATGTTTGCCTTTGTGATGGGTGCTTTGCTGAGACGGTGCAGCTGACTGCATTTGCCTGAAGTTACCTGGATCTTGGCAAAGCTCATCACTCTTCGGTAACAGAGCACTTGCTGAACTTTGCAGGGCAGCAGCGCGTGTCTGTGACCAGCCTCCTGGTGTGCCACGGTTTACTGCTGGTTGGAACAAACCTGGGTATAATAGTAGCGTTGCCAGTGCCACGTCTGCAGGGGATTCCCAAAGTGACTGGTGAGTGACGTTTCTCAAACAGATCGGGTACAATGGTTTTATTCTGAAGATTTCATTTCTCTCCTGTTGGTACTTTAAATGAATCTGCCAGTTTATAGGTATTGTTCAGATATGTATCAGAGCTTTGCAGTGGAATTATATTTGTGGATCTTCCTGAGTTTTACAGCATATCCCAAGCACAAG
>NW_010246451.1:0-3069 GCF_000690775.1 Eurypyga helias
ACCCATTCTATGATTCTGTGAAATCAAATCCTTCCATACCTATTCTCAAACTCCTCATATTTGTGGGTTCCACTGAACAGCTGTCCTGTATAGATCTCTGTTTCACCCCTGCTATGGTTCAAATCTATCCCTAAGAGTCAAAGGCTAATGGAAAAGGAGTTGATGTCAGAGGCCAAATCTCTGAAAAGTAGTCCCACCTCTGCTTAAGTAGGCAGAGTAAATTTATTTGTCTTCATGTGCTTTCTCACACACATGTAGACGTGCAGTGTTGTAGGGCATGTCTACACGGACAGGTGGGATAATCTCACTGTGCTTTGAGATGTCCTGATAAGACTCAGAAGTGATTGACAATTCTCACCAGAGTCTGAGTGCGGTGTTGTGCCCAACATGACAAACCTGCTGAGGGTCCCTTTTCCAGGCATGTTTCCCCCAAGGAAAAATGATTTCATCCTCACTTTCCTTTCTTTCCAGTCTACAGAAGTACCTGGGCTGGTTTATCAGCCTTATCCACCACTTTAACAGGGCTTGGAAGGGCCTATCGAGGTGAACCTCTTCCATTTGACAGGGGATGACGATGACACTGGGGATGGTGGTATCGAGGTTTTCTCCTCCCTCCTGGTCATGGACAAGACCAAGATGGGGCAGAGCCAAGAATGCCTTTGTGCTGGGCTTGCTGTTTTTTGGCGAGGGTCTTGGCCTCACCTGAACCATCAGCAAAGTTCCCGACTCACCCAGATTCCCAGTGCGCGCCTTCCGCGAGGGCTGAGAGAAATCAAGGGTCAGGTTTTGGCTCTTCCACAAGCTCCCTCTGTGACCGCAGGCGATTTATTGCATCTCTCAATGCATCAGTCCCCTGCTGTTAATAACACATCCTTTCCTTCGCTGTGTTTGTGTCCTTGTCAGTTTAGATTGTAAATCCTTCAGGGCAAGAACTGTCTCTTACTATGTGTGTGCACCAGACTGAGTACAACCAAACTCTGATCTCAGCAGAAGCCTTTTAGCATTGCTGTAATAGAAGTAACAATGATACCTGGGAGCCAGGACTCCTGGGTTCCGTGCCCAGGTCTCTCAACCCTGCACTGGAGCCAGGGACCAGTTCTTTACCCGTTGCTAGAGTAAAGCATCTCTAAAACAGTGGTCAGAAGGCTGGATGGCAGAGGAAAACAGGATCTATTTTTGAATGACTTTACTGTGGACTTGACGGGGTGCAAGAGTTTGATAACCATTTGTGAGTAACAAATATGAATGAGATTTGGCTTCCTATTGCACTGCTCAGTAGTCCTAAGGTGAAAAATGAAAGGGTTTGCACTTACTCTTAGGTCTGATCCAATACAGGCTTTGTGGACAGTGTCTTGGCGCTATGGCGTGACTTATCCAGCTCCCTCGTGCTTCCCAACCTTCTCTGTTTGCTGCCTTAATCAACAAAGCTGTTCAGAGGTGTATTCTGCCCGTGTACCACTCTGTGCTGGCTACAAACCCACCGAGCAAGCTCCCAAACCTCCTTTATATGCTGCTTCTCTCTCTTACTCACTGATCAGAGGTGTCATTGTCAAAGGGCGTAGCTGGTGACAGGAGGACTAGCAGCCCTGGAGGTTGCAAGGACAGAGGGTCCCGGTGCTTGTGGCTTGCAGGGACATGCAGACTCTGCTGTCAGTCTCACAGCGAGGGTTTCTTCCAGCCGGCGCAGGCAGTGGGCAGCAGGGGCCAGGGAAGGGCAAGATCTCCAGGCGTGAGGCGAATATACTGTGTGGCTCCCCGCAGGCAACGCGTACATGGAGAAATGAATAATATGGGGAGGAGGATGAGATGTTTTCTTGTCTGTGACAGGGTGAGTTGGCCTGCCTGGCTTGGTGGCCTGTTGTCATAGCAATTCCCCCTCTGGGCTGAGACCCAGGAGCTACTCTCAGTTGTCCAAACCAGGCACGCAGCACCGTTCAAGGTGCTGAATGTGTCCCAGCGCGCCCTTACTTGTGGGTCTAGAAGGGAACAGGTCTTACGCATGCCTTGTGTCCTACCTGCCAGCAGTCTGTGGATGTTCTCAATGCTCTCTGAAATGGTCCCAGATGCCTACGAGTCTTGCTTCTGATCTCCTGCTTCTGCAGCGATGCCTAGAAGCAGCCAGCTGGGCTATGATGAATGGGATTGCCCTCCATGGGGGCTTTCATTGAAAGACCACACTACTTCTCTCAGTGGGGAAGGACATGGAAGCTATGGGACACGGTCTATTCTACATGAGAGCTATTCATGGCATGTGTCATCTTCCCAAGACTGTATTTCATAGAATCATAGAATCATAGAACGGTTAGTGTTGGAAGGGACCTTAAAGATCATCTAGTTCCAACCCCCCTGCCATGGGCAGGGACACCTTCCACTAGACCAGGTTGCTCCAAGCCACATCCAGCCTGGCCTTGAAGACAGCCAGGGATGGGGCATCCACAACATCTCTGGGCAACCTGTTCCAGTGCCTCACCACCCTCTCTGTGAAGAACTTCATGTCCGTGAAGATCTTGCTCCTGATCTCCTGCTTCTGCAGCGATGACTAGAAGCAGCCAGCTGGGCTATTATGAATGGGATTGTCCTCCATGGGGGCTTTCATTGAAAGACCACACTACTTCTCTAGGTGGGGAAGGACATGGAAGCTATGGGACACGGTCTGTTCTAGATGAGAGCTATTCATGGCATGTGTTGTCTTCCCAAGACTGTATTTGCTCCACAAAGAAAAAGAAGGCCAAGCTAAGAGATGCCTGGATTAAAAAACATCCTGGCCAGATCTGGGAGCTCCTACGCCAGCTGTCAGATGGGAATGCACTCAGTTTTAGTGTGAACTTTGCTTCCCACAGGAAAACCCTTTCCTACCTGTTAGCGTGGTCCCTGGCACTGCCCCAGTCGCCATATCCCCCACATCCTTTCCAGTATGTGCATCCAGTGCAAGCGAGTCCTCAAAGCGGCATATCAAAATGATGGCAAAGAGGTGCAAAGCACCTCATGGGAAAGCGATGCCAAGGAGACGGGAGACATCTGGTATCAGCCATTAGATCTCAGCTAGTTGTCTTGATCCTTCTGCAGTCA
>NW_010246451.1:3086-17557 GCF_000690775.1 Eurypyga helias
AGGTGTTGCATTATCTTGGGATGAGATGAATGGCTTTCTGGAAATCTCTTTCTCCATTGATAAAAGATGGAACTGAGATGATGAGTTTAAATTATCTTTCCCACTTTTGGACAGCTGAAGTAAGGAAGGAAATCCCATGCAAGGAGACCTGGGTGTACTCCTGTGGCTCTGGAAAAGATTTTCAGTCAGATGAACTTGGCTTCAACAAAAGTCTGCAAACAGCTGGAGCATCTAGGGCCACCCCACATGGGTGATATTGGAGGGGGAAACATTTGACACAAAATACTCCTTGCAGCCCAGAGAAAAAGGTTGTGTGAGGAAAGCAAGGGGAAAAGGGGCTCATTCACAAAGCTACTCTAAAAGGTGTAGGATGGGTGTCCTGCTTTTAGCTGTCACTTCAAGAGGCAGGGTGTGCAGGCAGGGGGTAGATGCTGGAGGCTTAGTTCCCTCTATAGCCCGGAGATGACTCAAGCCTGCAGCATCCTCTTTCGAACAGCATGTGCACTCGACACCATGTTCGTAACCCAGCCTGCTGGCACCCAGCCACCCCGCACGGCTGAGGAAGCGTGTCTGGCTGCGGGGAATCGAGCCTTGGCGTTATCCTCTCCGGGCCACCCTTCCAGCCAGCAGACAAGAGTCTTCCTGACGTGCTGCCATGTCTCTGAGATGTTTACGTGTTGGATATCCTGCACAGCAGCCCCAGCACAAGAATCTGAGAGCTTTTTCTTCTTGATTGGCTCGAGGTGGTTAATGGGCTCGCCTCTGATGTTCAGTGGCCAAGGTCAAGCCCTTCCTTCACGTCTAGCGAAGAAGGGATTTGAACCCACAACAAGGGGTCTGAACCCACCTGGGCATGCTCCTGGGTGGCAGGGGAGGGTACAGGGAATCTTCGGTTGGATGTTGAGGTCTGAGCCAATATGTGGGATGGTGTGTTGGAAGCAGGAGAGAATCGAAGAGGAAATCATGAATCTTTTGGTGGCCTAGACCTGTCACTGGTTTGAATGGGCCATCCTGTGTCTGCCTGCTGTAGCTTACCTGCTTAGGGGACACAAATACCTGAAAATTTACACTAGAGTTTGAGAGATTTACGCCCTGGACGGAGATGCTTAGAGTCAGCTGCATCTTTTTAACCAGTCAGGACTGGCAAAGGGTAACCTGGGTTGGATTCAGAGTTTGTAATGGAGGGGTGTCATGGTTTATCTGCAGCCACCAACTAAGCACCATGCAGCTGCTCACTCACCCTCACCCCAGGGTGGGATGGGGGAGAGAATCAGAAAAAAAACCCTTCTGGGTTGAAATTAATAGGACAGTAAAGGGAGATGAAATAATCATAGAATCATAGAATGGTTTGGGTTGGAAGGGAAAAACCCTCCTGGGTTGAAATTAAAAGTTTAATAGGACAGTAAAGGGAGATGAAATAATCATAGAATCATAGAATGGTTGGGGTTGGAAGGGACCTTAAAGATCATCCAGTTCCAACCCCCCTGCCATGGGCAGGGACACCTTCCACTAGACCAGGTTGCTCCAAGCCTCATCCAGCCTGGCCTTGGACACTTCCAGGGATGGGGCATCCACAGCTTCTCTGGGCAACCTGTCCCAGTGCAATATTACTGGTAAGGGAATATACAAAACCAAGTGATGTACAACGCAACACTTACTCACCACCCAGTGACTGATAGCCTGTCCCTGAGCAGTAATTCCCTCTGGCCAGCTCCCCTCAGGTTATAAAGTGAGCATGATGTCTTATGGCATGAAATATCCCTTTGGTCAGTTTGGGTCAACTGTCCTGGCTGTTGTAGAGAAGAAGCTGGAAGAACAGGGGCAGTATGAGAAACTGAAAATGTCGTTGTCTTGACGTAAACATTGCTTGGCAACAACTAGATCATCAGTGTTATCAACATTCTTCTCAGCACAAATCCAAACCATAGTCCCATGATAGCTACTGTGAAAAGAATGAACTCTATCCCAGCCAACACCAGCACAAGGGGTTGTGTCAAATCCCAGCTCCTGCAACTCTATCCTAGCCAACACCAGCACAAGAGGTTGTGTCAAATCCCAGCTCCTGCAGATGGCAGGTGGGACACGGAGCTCTACAATCTCAGGTTTATGGGCAGGGTGTCTCTCAGAGACTGTTCAAACTGGTTGCTGATGACAGGTCTCTCCAACATCTTCTCTGCACATTTAGGAGGTGACATATGCTCTGTCCCATAGTGTTTGAGATTAGCCAACACCAGCACAAGAGGTTGTGTCAAATCCCAGCTCCTGCAGATGGCAGGTGGGACACGGAGCTCTACAATCTCAGGTTTATGGGCAGGGTGTCTCTCAGAGACTGTTCAAACTGGTTGCTGATGACAGGTCTCTCCAACATCTTCTCTGCACATTTAGGAGGTGACATATGCTCTGTCCCATAGTGTTTGAGATCTTAACTCCTGGGAAGGGCAAGGCAGGCCCTTCCAGGGGAAGGGCTAACAGTGTCAGGCTACATCTGGGGACTGTGCCTGTAAAAGGGCTCTTCTGAGGATGTGCACGGGTAGCTGGCACGTCCCGTAGCTGCAGAGAAATTCCCCTAAGCTGGGCAGCAGGTTGGGATGGGGACAGGTCACTTGCATGTGGGGTGATGGGAAGAGCAAGATCTCAAAAGCAGGAGACTGGCTGTGGCACTTCAGGTAAAATACAGAGACCTGTGGAGAAGCAGATGGTAGGAGGGGGTTGCCTAAGGTGTAGGCAGGGAGAAACACATTTGTGGCCAGCAGTGAGACTCCTTGTAGCCAAAAGAGAGCATCCCTTTGCTTCTCAGCTGACCCCAGTGTACACCAGGATTTTTTTTTGCTTCAGCCATAACTGCAAAACCCCCAGCTGTATGTTCTTCAGCTCTTCCATCACCACAACATCTGCCGCTGTTTAAGAGCAGATCCCTGGGGTGCCAGAGTCTCTTCCAGGCCCATCCCTACAGGCAGCTGCACCACCTTTCCCCGCCAGTTCTGCAGCGTCTGACACTCAGCCTGAGCTTACCCAAGCGCTCTGGCCACACACCTTCCTTCCTGGGAGGAAAATTTCCATGTTCTCCATTTCCTGGGATTCTTGCCTCACTGCACGAGGTTAAATCCTCCCTCCAGAAGGCAATGCTGTGCAAGATCAGAGAAGGAAGGAGGAAACAGAGGAGCCAAGGCCGTGGTTTTGGAAACCGTGCAATGCCAGCAGGGAAGGGTTGCATGTTTGCACTTTGGAGAGGCATTTGGGCAGTAAATGACAGAGGCGCTGAATTATTCCACAGCAGAGGGAGGGCTGTGAGCACAGAAAGGGAAAATCCATTCATTCATTACGGAAATCAATAGCACCCACATGTCATTTAAGCTGGCCTTCCCCTGGAGAAGTGCAAGATGGAAGAGACCTCTACTTCTTTGCTGATGAGAGCAGAATCTCTTCCCTGGGCTCAGCCGGAGCAAGGTGCCTGAAGAGATTATTCAGTGGTGACTCCTGAGTCATGTCTCGATCAATGCGTTCAGCAATTTATTGGTGCTGCTGGGATATGTCTCATCTAAGCATTTACGATAGTCAATGTTCATGCAAACATCCTCCGCGCAGTGCAGGGCAGCCGCGGTGGCTGTGTCAGGCAGGCAAGAGGCGTTCGGTTGGGATGGGGAAGCATTTTGAGTAGCCGGAGGTCGAAAGGACGCGTGTGAAAATGAAAGGCTTTGTATTATTTTACATTAGGCACGCACCTTGCACTTCCAAAAGGAGACAAGGAGACAAGGAGTCATCCATGGGGACAAGGACCTCCCGAATTAAAAAAAAACCACCAACCCCCACGCTGATTTTCCCTACTAGCTCGGGGACAGCCACTTAACCTCTCCACCTCCCTTTCTGCACCTAACTGTGCATGAACATCAGTCCCCCGGGCTGGGCTGCAGGATCCTCTACCTCGCAGCCCAGATGCTGTTCACTGGTTGAAAGCTCCTGTGACCGCATTTGTGTCATTTGGATGAACTGTCTGCCTGCACGAGAAGACTCGGCTGTACCTGGAGGGTGGTGGAGCGAGGACATAGTCAGGTGGCTTCACTTTTATTAAGCTCCAAACAGAAATCTCCTTTTTAAATTAGTAGGAGAAGAAGAAAAGGAAAAAAATCTGTAATACTGGGTAATACTGTACCTGAGCTGTTGCTTTTCCTGAACATGACCACTGGAAAGTGGTCCTCTTTGTCACGGTAGTTAGAGTCAGTCTTAATTAGGAGTTACTTATTAAATGAAACAGCTGCAAGTGCAGCCACCCATAGGCTCCTGTGCAGCTTGAATTGCTTCGCTGTGTTATATCCTTACTGGGAGCTCCCCAGCAGCTGGAAGAAATGCTGCTGCTGGCAGGCTGGTGGTTAATCACAGGGTTGGGAGGAGACTTGTAAAGTCACTGCAAGTAAAGCAGGGAAGGATGCTCATGTGAACTTCGAGGGGGAAGGGGATGTTTCTGCAGGGATCGGCACAAATACGCTGGGGTAAGAGCTCCTACGCCTTCCAAAAGCGCTGTGTCTCCTCTCCTGATGGCTTACTACATCCCCGTGGCCTTTGAAAAGCCGCTGTGAGGGGGTGGTTTGGCTCGTTGGATTCTCTTATACCCAGTGCCTCAAAAGTCCCGGGAGACTGTGATGCCGAAATGCAGCGCAGGATGTGCGTGTTTGCAGGATGGCCGTTGTACTTACAGCCCCCTTAAAGAGCAGAGTACGTACACACTTCAGAACCCGCCAGTACATTTCCTCTGGCCAGGAATAGCTGATGAGTAATACAGAGCGGCAGAGGTAATAAATATTAAAGAGCTGGAAAATGTGAAAGTGCACGGGCAGCGGAGCTGACATGCACGGTGGGTGTGAAGAGCAGAGATCGTCCGCGTGCGCCTCGCGCAGACATCGCTTTTCATCCCTTTGTGAAGGAGGTAGCGTAGAAATAAACGTTGCAATTATTTTCTGTTAATAGTGTGTTGAAAGACATTGTGCGTTTCGGTGAGGTTGTGATCCCGTGCCCCATCCCTGGCCTCATCCCCTTCCTGGCTCTAAGCAATGGTGTCTCTGGTGTGATGGGTCTGGACGAGTGGAGACACAGCCGGGGGGGAAGGAGATGCAACACCGAGCATCTGAGGAGCCTGTGTGGCGATGAGGTCGTGTTTCCCCAGAGATTGCATGGCTAGAAGGTTGCGGATTAGGATTAAGCACCTCATGTTGGTTGCGTTGAGGGTGACACATGGCGGTTCACGAATCACAGAATCATAGAATGGTTTGGGTTGGAAGGGACCTTAAAGATCATCCAGTTCCAACCCCCCTGCCATGGGCAGGGACACCTTCCACTAGACCAGGTTGCTCCAAGCCTCATCCAGCCTGGCCTTGGACACTTCCAGGGATGGGGCATCCACAGCTTCTCTGGGCAACCTGTCCCAGTGCCTCCCCACCCTCTCTGGGAAGAACTTCTTCCTGATATCTAATCTAAACCTCCCCACTTTCAATTTAAACCAGTTACCCCTTGTCCTGTCACTACAGACCCTTGGAAAAAGTCCCCTCCCAGCTTCACTGGCATCCATCTCGGCCATCGTCACAGGTCATTGGAGTTGAGGCATCAACTTCTTGGTCCTGAAAATGCTCCGAACTCCTCCCGGTCACTCTCAGCCTTTACACGGCTTTTTACACGTGCTAACAGGAGTCAGATGCCATTTCTGTGCTGGAGTTGCCTTCCAGTCTGATACCAAAGATCCCTGGCTCCTCCCGCCCCGTGATGTAAGAGCCATGGAGCAAAGACCACCCCTTCAGTTCTTCCTCCGCCTGGCTAGAGCCAAAATGGCCAGGAAGCCCTTTCTACCCCCTTTTCTGCTCCCTGTCACTGTCAATATCAAGGTGCAGCTGGATGGGGCCAACTGTGGTGAGAGGCCCCCTGAAGGGGCTACAAGGAAGCTGGGGGGGACTTTTTACAGGGCCTGTAGTGACAGGACAAGGGGTAACGGGTTTAAATTGAAAGTGGGGAGGTTTAGATTAGATATCAGGAAGAAATTCTTCCCAGAGAGGGTGGGGAGGCACTGGGACAGGTTGCCCAGAGAAGCTGTGGATGCCCCATCCCTGGAAGTGTCCAAGGCCAGGCTGGATGAGGCTTGGAGCAACCTGGTCTAGTGGAAGGTGTCCCTGCCCATGGCAGGGGGGGTGGAACTAGATGATCTTTAAGGTCCCTTCCAACCCAAACCATTCTGTGATTCTGTGATTCTATGAGATGACAAGGGTTAAACCCTTTCCTGGCAGGCTGGGAGGACGCTGCCGTGTGATTTCTGAGCTGTGTGCACCCGGCGAGGAAGGCAGGCCCTTGCTAATGTATGCGCAGCTTCTGCGAAACTAAAAATAGCCGGGATCTGAGGCCGTTCTTCCAGGATTTCACAGGCGCTCACCCAATTTTTCGCTCCTTCTTCTCAAACGGATGGCAAAGCGAAGCCGACAGTCTCATCCCTCGTGCAAGGCCGCCGTGTCGGGAGCCTTGCTCCGGGGATGCCTTTGACCCCTGTAGCACAGCCGAGCTGGGGATGTGCTGCTGCATGGGCCCTGGTCTGTAACGGTCCTGTGAAAGGCTGGGGTGAGCCGCAGCCTTCCCCATCGCTGCTGAGCAGCGCCGGGAGGATTTGCTGGCCCCGGAGAGCCCTGAAGCTTTGCTCTGCAGCAGAGTGTGCCAGGAAGGGGATGCAAGGGAGCGCTCGCTGCAGCCGGCGTCAGGCCTACAGCTCTGGCAGCTCTGCAGCAGGCAGCGGCTTTATTTCAGCCTCACCAGGTCCTTGGGAATCAGGCCCCTTTTTCCTAGGCAGGGTCCTCTCTCCCTAAACTGCTCCTGTCTGATGTTTTTCTGGTGTGCTGTTAAAAAACATCCCCTCTCATTGGCAGAGTCTCTCCTGGAACATTCCCATTCTCAGCTCTACAAAACCACCATCCATGGGGTTAGGAAAGGCTTTGCTGTTCGAAAAAGTCTTTTCTAGTGATTTCAGGGTTCATTGGGAACCTTGACGGCCACGGAGAGAGTAAATACTATAAATTCAGTGAATACCATCCTAGAATCCGTATCAGTTCCTGTATGAGCTCCCTGATCTCCCAGCAGGAGACATGACCCCCTCGTCTTCCCGAGCAGCCAGAACCTGGGAATAGGAAAACTTTCCCTTTGAGTGAAGGACCAGTTCCCAGTCACATTCCTCTGGCTCTGGGGGTCCACATCACTTTTTGAAGGTTTAGACCCCAGGCAACCTGTTCACATCTTTGGACCTGCTACTGCGAATTGGTTTGTTAAATCACTCGGGTAATGGAAAACCCTCACAAGAGAAAACCGCCACGGTGTGTCTCCGTCTCCGAGGGGCTCACAGCTAGTTAAAGCCATTGCTTTCCCCTCCGCTGCTCTGCAACCTCCACCAAGGGATCTCGGAGGCTTGCAGAGAGCCGTGAGGAGATGAGGATGTGTCCCTGCCTTTGACTGCGCCCCCAGAGCAGTGCAAGCTTCTCTCCTGAGATAACTTGTTGCTCTGGTGAGTCCGTGTGATGCCAAATCACCGCTCAAGACCATGCAGGTTAAATACCGCAATGTGTCCCATCCTGCAGAAGGGGCAAGGCCAATTCCCTTGAAGCATTCCCTGTATCATCATGCCCTTGAATACTCGCATTTTGGGAGCCCTCAGGCATTTCTCTGGATTTTCCCTGAAACTTCCCTTGCTTGGCGCCAAGACAAGTCAATTGAAAGACCTCCACTTACTTTCAAGGCCTTCGACTGCATCTGTTCCTGTAGAGCTTACTGGACTGGGACCAGCTTTATTTCCAAATGAAGAGCCCTGACATTAAACCCTATTAGCTCAAACACACTTGAAACAAAAATCAGCCTGAGTTCAACTTCTTTCTTCCTGTGTAAAGCTATTTAACAGCTTTGGTTTAAAACAGACAGCTTTGCCGGAGGTGATAGCACTAGGTGTTGGAGAGTACTTTAAGTAAATAAGTGTGGATAAAATAGGAAAGAGACTGGGGCTTAAGTATTCATAACTAATTTGGGTGGGGCGGGGGGAGGAATCTGTGATAACAGAGAGCATTTGGCTTGGTGCTAGGATGCGAGACCATCCCACGTGTGATAGATGCTGTGGCATGTCTCTGCAGCACCCATCACCCCCTCCAGCAGCCCCTGCCACCCTGCCTGCTCCTTTACACGGGATGCTTCCCCCATTAAAATCAGAAAAGGACATTCATACCCTGGTGCTGAAGAGGTCTTCAGGGGTTTTTTTTCTGATTTTGGACTCTTCACCTCACGAAATAATTGGCAAGTAAGCACATAAACATGATTTCTACGAGCCTGGCTTGAAACTATAGTAGCTCCTGCTACAAAGCTCATGCTTATTGACCTACTGAGCAAAGAACTGGAAATAGGGATTCTGCAATCTGGGTGTCCAGGGGAATCCCACAGCCCGCAGAGACGCAGGCAAGGAGAGGCTGCCTGGGCAGAGCTGCTTGCAAAATGGGGGTCGTACTGAATATACCAATTCATGACTATTTTTGCGAATAAAGAAGTGCCAGCCAGGCTCTGGCTAAACATGGACATTTCAGTAACAGCCCAGATTTGGGAAAGTTTGAAATTAGTGCCACGAAGTGGGGCTGTTTAGGGCTGGCACTTCCTTATGATTTGTTCCTCCTCTTCTGGTTGTGATCTTTCAGTCTGTGAGTCAGGGTAAACTACTCTGCAGCTGGGAAAGGAGAATAGTCACAAAGATGAATCCCAGAAACATCACCCAGGTTGAGCAACACGGGTACGGGCAGCTCATGCATTTTTTTTGTCTCTGGAGCTTGAGCTGCAGTGATGCCCTTGCCCCAGATTTCTGCCCCATGCATCTGCTGGAGATATGACCCTGGAATCTGTCAGCAGGATGAAATGCACACCTGCAGATCTGTGTGTGATCTCGCAGTCCCAAATATCTGCTTAAACCATCAGTAAAGAGAGAATTGAACAAAGAATGTAGATGGTGTCCCGGACGAGGTGATATAGGTATATGTCCCATTTGCTGGCATTGCAGTAATTTCAGAGGAGCTGGGAACATACTCTGAAATTATCAAATTGTCATCCAGAAGTTAGATCAAAACTGTGGGAATCACATCCTAAAAATCTGATTTTATTGTCTCTCTCCAGCTATTTGATGGTATTTACTCTTTTCAAGGAGGGGTTGATTTATAGGTTTTCTTTAAATAATGAAAAAGTTATTTCTGCAATGACTGTGATTTGGGGCTGGAACAGGTTGCCCAGAGAGGTTGTGGAGTCTCCATCCTTGGAGATTTTCAAAACGCAGTTGCACAAGGCCATGACCAACCTTCTCTAACTCCATCCCCACTTTGAGGGGACGCTTGGTCCAGAGACCTCTAGAGGCCCCTTCCAACCTCCATTATTCTATCGTTCTATGATACGATCCTCCCCAACGTATGTTTTATAAATCAGAAGCCTCTTTTGTGGTTGGTGTATAGTAAAGCCATCTGTGCTTTAAAACAGCTTTAAACTGGCTTAGAATACAAAATTATTACAGTTTCTCCTGGCAACAGTAAACTGGCACTATCATTCTTTCTAGTGCATATTTCAGTTGCAAGCAGTAATTCACAAAAAGCAAGGCTTTCCAATATAAATGGATGTTCAAGCATCGTCCTCTGTCAAACACATGCATTTAAAGAATGGAGCTTTGAATTCTCACAAAGACCAGTGTTTTCCCTGAAGTGGTGGCTATCATGCCTATGGATTAGGGGTATTCAGAAAGTTTGACTTGACTTGACCCTTTGGCTTTAAAGGGAACAGATCTTGTCCAATGGCTTTGAGAATCTCAAAAGTTTTCAAGCAGGGATAAGGAAATAAAGAGCCAACAGACAAGTCTGGATGCTAGAAAACACGGAAAAACATTACTGGCCCTGTATTAACATTTTTGAGTTAAACTGCTGTACAGTTTAAATCAAAAATGTTAATACAGGACCAGTAATCCAATTTTCTCACCTTGATGAAGTTGCTTTTGTGTAATCTTGCTGTGAGTGACTCCTAAGCCTGATGCTGGATCACAGGGATGTTGTGATAAGTGAGCAGGTGAATAAAGTCTCATATTGGAGATCAGGTGCAGCATCAAGATGATAAACTGTGTCCAAAGAAAGACAGTGTCCGTTACCTACTGGTCTGCAAAACTCATGGATGAGGACAAGCCATGCCATGCATTTAAGCTTTTTAAGTGTCTCTAAGGTATAGAATAGGCTTGATTCTGAAAATCAGGTCCCTGATGAAGGCCATCAACGTGATGAGAGGTTTAGTCGTGTGTGGAGGTTTAGTTGTGTGCGGAGGTTTAGTCGTGATGAGAGGTTTAGTCGTGTGTGACCTGGATTAAAGGAAGGGCTTCTGCACTGCTTGCTCAGTCTTGTGGGAAGAATTAAGGTGCCTTTTCTTGCTTTTCAGATGGCAGGTGTTCTTTCCCAGTTTAATAATGGTCCCCAGCATGGTTTTCGCCCAAGACAACTTGCAGTGGTTTAAATAAATCCTGCATGCCCTTCAAGGACCAGCCCAGGCCAGGAACCATTCCCCAGAGGCAGTGTGGATGCAGCCCCTTGTTCTGGGGGAGTTTGATGCCGTGGAAGCAGTCAGACGACGCTGTGGTGTATCGCCACCTGGATGGGGCCCTGTAGTTACTACTTTGATACTCGAAGTAGGAACAGTAATTATGCATCTGTGAATCCTTGTTGCTAACTTGCAACATTACAACAACAAAAAAAAATCACTAACAAATGTTGATATTGAGCACATTAATTGTGATGGTAACTGTAAGTTTGATTTTGATTTTTTTAATAGACAGCATTTTACTTTCATGCTCCCCTGTTGCTTGAGCGCCGCATCTTATATTCCTTTTATATCTGCTAGAATGAAAATAATTCATTAAAATTAAAAAAGTGGGCCAAAGCCACAGCTGGTGTAAATTGCAGGAGCCCTGTGGATGCCAGCTCGCTCCAGCTGAGATCTGGCCTTACATAACCTCGTTTTAAGAGTACGTTCAGGCAGCCTCTGCTGCAAGCCTTCCAGCCGAGCAGCTACACGTGTCCTCGTTTCCTCCCTTCCAAGGAGTGGGCTTTTAATCTGTAGACACCCTCTAGCACATAAGGATAATGGCCCTGTGCAAGAGTTGGCAGGAGTGCCTGCAGAGGAGATGGCAGGAAGGTGAGCCATCAGCTGAATAACATGCCCCATCCAACACCTCTTCTTCCAGGAGTGAGCACCAGGGAGAAGGTTGGTGCCACGGGTTGGTGAGGGAGATGGTGTCCATCCATACAGTGTGCGTTGCTGCCATGACACCTGGGACATAACCACGTTCCTGTGGTGCCATGGCAAAGAAGGGTTGACCGGAGAGAAGCGGGGAAGGTCAGTGAGATGCTGGGAAGGGTGTTGTACCTGTTGTCCAACAGGTCATGATAAATCCGACTCATCCAAAGGGGTGTGTAGGGTGCTGCAGGTGTAACTTGCAACCGACTCGGCAGGGTAAATTTTCTGAGCTCCTCCTTTCCCTAGAGGTCTGTTTCTGACTTCTCGAGCATGGTGTCCCATTTCTCAGGCCAGGGTTTGCTTCTGTGAAAGCTGTAGTAGGCTTGGTTGTGCTTGGTTAAGAAGAGTTTCCCATCCTGGAGTTGTCGGGAGTGGACTGAGTCCCTCAAATCCTATTCCTTTCTGTCTTTCCATATACCTGTACTAGTAAACTAGGCACCTTCAAGGCCTCCTCATGGGCACTGTAACTTCATCGTGCTGCTAAATTGTTAGTATGAACACTAGATCAGTCAAGGCTTACTCGAACTCTCCCAGGGACTCATAACCTGGGCAGTGTTCAGGATGCCAAGGGGCCAGGGATCATTCCCAGTACTGAGTATGAAGGCATCTACCTGGCTTTGGAGGATGAGAGAATTCAGTGCTGTGGTCAGTCTCAGCCCATTGGCCTCAGAAAAGGTGACAGGCCCCTGTCCTTCACTGACTATTGTAGATACAGTCTGAGGCGACTGACCTCGGTCAGCTTGCGGTCGTGTGGGACAGACCGTCAGGACTCTTCTTTCCTCAAAACGTAGCCCAGTGCCTGCGCTGAGGTGCCTTTCCACGCTCCTGCAACCCTCTCACACATCAGCATCCTCTTCATTTCAAGCCAGCCTGTTGCCTGAGGCATCCTCCTACGCTTTCTGCTGGTGATATTCAGAGCCACCTCTCTAAGTGGAACAGTGCCAAGGCACCGGCATGATCCTGTAATACTTCACCCTGTTAAATTGTCAGCACAGTCCCTGGCAATTTTGGCCATGGCCAACTAGCACGGACGTAGCCACATGGAGTTGAGTCATGCCAGCTGGGCAAGGAGGAAGGCTGGTCTTTGGTCTGCTTTGTTCAGTGATACAGACAGAACCTCTGACTCCGTAATCCTACCTCTGGATATTTCTGCTACAGTCCTTGCTGAGATGGCTGAGCAGCCTCTCCTCCGCATGAAACGTCTTTTTCCATAGCACTTAGTGGTTGGGGGGATTTAACAGTAGGAGCATCTTCTCCCCTCCCTCCTGGGGCTCTCTCCAAAGGTTATCCAACCACATTTCTGGAGCCGACGGCTTTGGCTCCTTCAAAATGTGCTTTGGCGCAGGGACAGCAGTGACTTCGCCCCGCGCATTTTGTGTGCCACTGCGACATACGTAGTAAATAAGCGTGAGGGTAATTATACCAACAGGAATTCTGGGAACCCGGCCAGAACAGTGGGAACAGCCAATCCTTTGTGCATTTAAAGAAAATCGTCCCGAATCCCCCTCCCAACCCCAAATTAGTTCTATCTCTTGAAGCCATGATGGGACTTAGAACTAAAAATACATGCATACACACAAATACACACACTCGTATATAAAAATAGCCAGCATTCAACAAATAAAAAGCCCAATGCTAGGCTCCTGCATCCAAAATTAAGCCCTTAAATAAATAAATTAGCCTGATTTTCAAAAGCACAGAGTGGTGAATGGCTTTCACTGACATAAGAGGAAGCATTGTGTTGCTAAAGATTGAAGATCAGGCCTGAATATGGATTTCAAGGTCTAATTATAGAATCCTGTTTGCTACCAGCTTGACCGAGAACAACAAATTTCAGGTGAAATGACATTGATTATTTTTTTTCTTCAGAGGTTGCCTACACTTAACCGGTGTTAGTAAAGGTATGAAAAAGCCCTCAAACAAGTAAATAAAATCCCACAAAGAAACATATATATTGGAACAAAACTGCTTACACCGGTGCTGTACATTCGTGTTCAGAGGTAGGGTTAAGCTTTACCAATGTCACAGCTGAGTGAAATGTTGTATTGATTAATTAGACGGGTATTGATTAGTTGGTGAAAGCCTACCAGGTAGAAATACTGCTGTTCCCAGCTACTCTCGCACTTTCTCGGCTGCAAACTGCCAATTGACTGGCATCGAGGAGGAATGGGATTTTACTCTTCCCTTTCCTCTCTCTCAGATTTGGGTCTGAAGAGGCAGTGCCATATTTTTGCGTGGACTGAAAAGGAAATACAAAGGGAAGTTCGTTTTCCCTTCAGCTGTAAATGGTCCTTGGAGCTGTTTTGTTCACACGCTATTCATTTCGGAGGCTGTGACATTTTGCTGGCCAATATTATGCCAAGAGATTCCTGAGGTCACAGTCCCATGGGGCAGTTGGATAGGGACAGATTTGTCCTTCTGGGTCTTCCAGCACAGATCAGATCGGGCAGAGCTGGGCTTTATGGTGACAAGGAGGTATGTCATAAAATCACAGAACGGTTTGGGTTGGAAGGGACTTTAAAGCTCACCAAGTCCCACCCCCTGCCATGGGCAGGGACACCTTGCACTAGACCAGGTTGCTCCAAGCCTCATCCAGCCTGGCCTTGGACACTTCCAGGGATGGGACATCCACAGCTTCTCTGGGCAATCCATGTCTGCCCTGGGTGGAAGACCATCAGCAGGCAGAGTGGTACTCCACTCATACGTTTGTGTTGTGGTGTTTAGATGCTGGGGACAACACTAAAAGGTCTAGGTTCTGATGCCAGAAGACTTTGGAAAAAGCTGTTTTGGTGCTCTATGACTCAGTTTCCCCATCTACAGAAGTGGCACAGTACAGCTGACCTTTGCATGGGCTCAACAGTCAGGAGACTTTGGTGTTACTGCCAGTGCTGCTGTTCTAGCCATTGATGGAGGCAGGGTCAGGGCGTGATATTTATGGAAGACAGTATTACATCCTTTTAGGTGTGCTGCCCCCATGAATAGGTGGCATGTCCTCTCACTGTGGCCAGTTCGAAACATTCACGCTGAAACTGTGCGGATGGTGGTGAATCCCTAGAGATCAAGGAGAAATCATTGCAGGACATGGTGTCCCTTCCATTAGTTCTTAATCATCTTCTGTGAATCACAGCCCAAGCTATATGGGGCGGTCGACACGCTGGAGAGAAGGG